>NW_017386007.1:936786-969278 GCF_000237925.1 Schistosoma mansoni | reverse complement strand
ACCTTTATGCAAAAACAGCTTGCCTTTTCACCCCTAACCTATTCTAACTTGGTAATATTCATCTTTATTCAGCAGGATGAGTTCCGCGTTGTTTTTTCATATTATTTCCCTTGATCATTATCTTTGTTTTCGCTTACCTTCCATTTGTCTAATTGATCTTGAATATTCTTAAGAAGTAGTATGTATAATCAAACTGTTTGAAATGTATTGCGTTAATGTATTACATAATTTTGATGTTTCATCTTCTCATTATACTATCTAAACTTATAATTTCGGTTCATTGTGATAATATAAAGCTATCTTTGATTGATTCCCTTCAATTTGTTTATCGTTATACTGGGAACATCCTCTGCAAGTCAACATTAACGACTGTTATAATACAACTTTTTCATAGTTGAAATCATGAGTTAATTGAAGCTAGATTACCATGGAAAACCGGGAAGCACTGGATGGCCGTTTCGTCCTATTGTGGAATTTCTCAGCAGTGCCTATCCACGACTCCGCCTTGCGAGATTTGAACCCAGGACTTACCAGTCTCGCACCAGAGTGCTTAACTACTTGACTCATAATTTTAACTATGAAAAATACTGAAATCTCCACAAAACCTCTTCTGAAAATACAACTTCACAACCCGACTAATGTAAAAAGGATACGGATTTGTAAATGTCTGTTTTAAGTTGACTTTTTCATTACAATATGGACAAGTATCTTTCTTTCCAATAATACACCAACCTCGAATACAAAAGTCGTGAAAGCTATAATGCGTAAATAGTAATAAGGAGTTAAGCAATATTATTGATGACATAATTTTGATTAGATATTGCTTAAAAGATATAATGCTGTATTAATGGAACAATTTGGCAGTCTATTAAAAAATCAATTGAGAAATAGTTAAAGGATACAATTGATTTGCATCGATTTTCAAATTAACAAAAAAATGGAAACTACCTAGTTACATTTTCATAAGAAGTTCTAAGCCCCCAAATGCCCTGATACGGCCGAGAGTAGGGAAAGTCCGCTCTCCTTCTCGAAATGCTCTCACATGGCCACGTGTATATAGTCTCTGTCAGGGAAGTCCTACCCACTGCCTTCTCGTGGCGGGGTGTTGTTTACGAAATTGAGAGAACGAAAAGTGAATGTCCGGTGCTTTAACCGGGTTGATGGACACGGCAAGTCCGCCTAAGAGAGTTGGAAAACCCTGATTCCAAACTAATGGTGTACATGGGCTCCAGTATCCTGATGGAACAAATGGCGTATGGATCAATCGTTAATGGCCGACCACCATGGGACTGTATCTCCTCATCATGCTCCACTGCCTTGTGGATCAGACCCTTAGGTCAAAGGCTCCGGGTGTGGCCCCCTAATAAAACCACCTGCTTCGGTTTGGGCACCTGAGCAGTATCCCAGCCCTCACACAAATCAAATGAGATTTGTGTGGCGCATATGTACCTGGTGCCCCCTTTGTACCAATATTTATGTGTTTAAATAAAACAAAATAATAAATAACACGAGTTAGGTAGTAATTTCGATAATTATCGACTATTATTATGCACAAATCATATACTCTGTGCCAAATCGGAAAAAAACGAACTGCACATGATAAACAGAAGTCATAATGTGTGAGCTTATTTTATTTAGCAGTACAATACAAACAGAGAGTCAAAATTAAGTCATCTATCCAAGGAATACGTTTAAATAGGTGAATATTGGAAACAATGAGGCATAAAGACAAATAATCTTCTGTTTTACGAAAACAAGGCTGTATTCGCGCACCAAATACTCTAGTAGTATGATTGATTATGAATACAGTGGTCTTGAGTGCTGTTAGGGGTATGAGGGCAGTTATCACTTCCCTGTTGCCCACACCGTGGAAGGGTTCTTTTTGAGGTACCTGAAAAGGAAATTGGATTAGAGGTGGTCTTAGTGACCTGAGAGTGTGACCGCAGTGCCCAAGGGACAACTGCTTGAGGTCGGTCACACACGACCTTTTTGTGGGTAGTTTTTATGTTAGCTTCGTACTTGTTGGGACCTTACTGCCGGAGACGGATATCCGTGGGATATAGCGAGGTGTACATTATTAGGGTCGACCTTTTCTAACCCCACCCCTCCTTGTGGGGAGGCAGCATCGCTGTCATGCTGGTTGTCTGAAGGAAACACCTTACTGCCGTCACACTTCTGTACAGTCAGCAGTACGACTTCGTCTTCGGACCTGGGTTCGCTGCTTTTGGTCTTACTACTTTTCAACCGACCTGCCTGGCATGGTACGGCCTTGAGGGATGATTATTCCAGCCGGTGTAGCTCGATTGGTTTATCACGATAGGCAAGCCCGACCACCACTAAATTAACTATTTCTATGAATCCGGTGTTCATCTAGTTGTGCTAACGAGGTATGGCATCTTGGACCGATGCAAATATGTGCCTGGTCCTACGTTGTAGCTGACTGACTGACCAAATACTCTAAGAAAGTAAATAGCATTTACATCAAAGCTACACATGCTCATGCATGATAAGCGGCTCCAGTAGTATTCGTTCCTGTTAACTTATGTATGACTCAGTAGGGATCAGTAATACAAATGTCTGAGGTCGAAAATGATCGTGATGCAAACTGTTTCACATACTTGGTGGAATGAGATTTGCTAATACTATTAGTAGTGATTGAATTTATTAATCCTTTTATTGATGATTCTTTGTCTTCTATGTCGCGAAATGCAATCGCTCACGATCTCCATATTGTTGTGTTAGAGTGAAAAGTTTTTTTTCATTTTGACGCTGTCAATTCATACTTCTAGTGTATTTATGGTAACTATATAGCCTATTCACTCATATTGATGCTCACTAACAATAATAATAATCCGATTCGTGTCGGATGGAGGCAGTTATCTACCTCAGACAATGGATGAAGGGTTGCGCAAGATCATACATTGATCAAAGTTAGACATTAACACCATTGGATGCCGACTCCATAGTCTAAAGGTTAAGCGTTCGAACGTGAAACTGAAGGTCCTGGGTCCGAGTTCCTTTGGTGCGGGATCGTGCATGTGCACTTTTGAAGAGTCCCATACTAGGATGAAACGCCCGTCTAGTACTTTCAGGTTTTCAATGACGGTCTAGCCTAGACTGACCCACGAATTCAACTATTAAAATAATATCTTATTTCAACTTACCGAATTTTCTAAAGTACTTATTGTGAAAGATAATTAAATATTGGAATACAGATAAGCTTATACACATATATACTTTAACAGAGTGAAAATCTTTACAAAAAAGGATACACATGAGTACAATTGAGTCGATGAACCTTTTCACTACTATCTGATGTTAAATTACTTTTACATATTGAACATACTGATGGATCAAGTCGACGAACTGGCATACCTTGAGGAACTCGATACTTAAAAAAACGAAATGACAAAATCATAAATACTATGAAGTTTTAACTGATTAGAAACAATATAAAGATTCAAATTATATAGACAAAGGAATATGGAAATTAGTATTAATATGGATTGGATAAATGGAGAGTACTCCTCTGTTAAGAGCACATTAATGCCCCCTATTGCGGCAAAGTATTTACAGAAAACCAAAATCTTTCAGATCACCGGTAACGAAGCTACGAATAAATCAAAGTGAATTGTGTTCCTATCAATAAATTCGAGTTACCAACCACATTTCAACTTCTACAGTAATCACAGAAACATTAACACAATGAGAACGAGAGTAATGACAGCACTTGAATTGTATTCCGGTCAATAATTCTAAAAAACCTAGCAGACAATACAACCATATAACTGGTACTGGTCTCGATTGCTGACCGTCCCAGTATATAAGAAAGGACAAAAATCCTTTTGTGACAATTACAGAGGAAGTAGTCTGACTAATATAATATCTGAAATATTGGTCTCAATAACCATCTGATGTCTAACTAGAGCTTTTGAAGAGCGAACTCAGGACTAGTTTTAGACCTGAACGTGGGTGTGTCACTAAATATTCGCTTTTCATCGGGTTTCAGAACACCAACATACTTTCCGATATCCCATTATAGTCATATTCCTTAACCCTAAGGCAACATTCGATTCTGTTGATCGAGAGGTTTTGTGACAGTGCCTGTCATCAAAAGACGTACTAGAAAGTATACTTGTGTAGACTGTGTACTCGAACACCACTGATTAAGTCAGAACTTACGGTGAACTGTCATCCGAATCGTCAATATCGTGGTGTTCTCCCAACTTTCTTATCTTTATTTAACTTTGTTATTGACATACCTTTACAAATAGCGCTCTCGTCAGACTTTTCAGGGATTATTCACCTGCCAGAAGATTCACTTGTTGACGAAGAATACCCAGATGATCCTGTTTAGTGAATATGCTGACAGAATGCTATCTTCTGACTGCTTTGAGCAACAACGTAAAAATGTTTGGGATGCATTTTTCTCCCTATATATCAAAGCCGCTGCTTCAGGACTGACATCCGAAATACTATTAGGGAGTGAATTAGTTTAACATATCGACCATTTTACTTATCTTGAAAGTTTCAACAGCCTTGGTGAGCTGGTGTCTGAAGAAATCTAGACTGGTTTTCGCCAACTTGTGTTACTGGTGGCATGGGTGAGATATCTGTCTGTCAACCATATGGCAAGTATACCATTAGGCAGTTTTTTCTGTCATAATTTGTAGCTACAAAACGTAGTATTTAATAGAGGATATTAGTAGATTACTAATATTCGGTCATGAGTCTTCGGACCATCAACCGTGTATTTTATGGCCAATAGCTTAAACAATGAAGTGGTTGGACTCACGGTATTAAGTAAGAAAGACAAACCCGCTGATGAGGTAGTGAATTTTCATTGATTGAGATGTTCAGGATATGTATTACGAATCCTCACCGACAGACTACCTCGACAAGCAATGATGACTGGTTTGGGAGTAGGTTGGAAGGTAGAGGTGACCGAATCAAGACATAGTATTGGCTCACGAAGACTCTGACTGTTGGAGTGAGCCACGTACATAAGTGCAGAGTACCGTAACCAACTGTGAGAGATTTGAGTGATATGGATAAGAGTCGTTCGCAATGGTCCAGGTATATTCAACCACTGGCTTTCCTTAGATCTGAAATTGCCAAACTATCTTGAGTTTTTTGTTTTAATAATCCATGTTTTTTTAGGATCGTGCTTTTTGATGATTAGTCTTTTCTATTACCACTAATGCTGTTACAACCTCTACCACTGTGAAATCGGCCCTGACAATTTCACCTAACTATGAAGATAGGGTGTAGCAACGTGAACTGACGTACACATATGCCAATTTCTACATTGCGTAACTGACTGGTCTATGTCATGTAAATTCATCACAACAACCCTATGTTCGAACAATTTAACATTATCCTTCAATGTACGAAACAGTCATGGAAACAGGTGCAGCTCCATGAAAAAATGGCCTTCTTGTTTGACCGATCTATCTTACTGGTTAAAATTTCCCCTAATGATAATACGTATAGCCAGACTGCTTTACTCATGCAGCTGAGAAGCAATGTGCACATTTCGGCGTTTTTTGTAGGGTTGGAGACGTTCCGTAACATGACCCAGAAAGTTACGACAGCACAGATATAATCACTCTTCACTTTTCTCTAGATCATAAGTTCCAGTATTGTTTTATATACACCTTTTCATTTTATCTTTGGGTCTCGAATTCTCAACCTTCAGTTTATTCACTATAATAGCTGACACATTAGTTCGAGTTTTCGCTGTTTATCTCGTCGTGTTAATGCGGTATAACAACTTAGGGCGACCCACGTTTGTGTCAGGCTTTATGCTGGTGATTTCTGTGTATCGTATAACTGAGTTTTTAAAAATACATTGCGTAACTTACTGATATTTGTGCAGCTAATTTATTTGTGCAAACTTCAGCAAAATCTCGTGCAATAACCCCATAATAAAGACCATAAAACAATGCCAATAAAGATAAATCCACTGAAACCTTTGTAGGCAGAAGAAAGAGCAGATTGACTTGGAAAAATGTTAACACTAAAAGAACATAGCCACCAACTCCAAGTACATAGGAAACGGTATGAATAAATAAGAACCACCGATAAACTCGTCTATAAGATAAAACAACACAGATAAACTTTTGTAAGAAATGATACTATTTGTATTTATTATATTCGAGCAATCTAGATATATTGTAGTGGTATTATCAAAGGTTACCAATTACTGACTTACATTCACTTCATTTAGATGCGCACAGAAGAACAGTTTACTTTTATAAAAATATGTATAATTTACAATCTTAGGGTAGCACAATCTAGAATCTTTCCATGTAAAAATTATGAATATACTAATGTTTTCTTAGTGTGATTTTTACTTCCATTCAACCGTGTTCTGATTTGGGGACTTGTCGAGTGAAGTGGTGTCCAAGAATACTAAGCAATGAGTAGCTGGGTCGTAAAAAGAGAAGTTATGATACAATTTATTATGACTATAACTATTATGTAGGTCTTATAATTTACACACCTATAGAGTGAAATCATTATAAAAGTGTCGAAACAACCACACAAGAACTTAACTCGTTCCTGTTTGGTCCTTATTTTGCAGTCAGTAATAGTAAATATACAGCCTAGTACAAATATGGGTTGCTTCAAGTTGCTATTTTGAAGCCCGACTTTTATTCATTACTCATCCAATTGAAACCCAAGTTTAATTCAGTTAATATAAGTAGATAGGTTAGTTTGGTCTAATTTAGACGCTTCATGTTTGACGTTAAAACATCTAATCATTAGAAAATATTAAATTTTTGACTTCTTTAAAAAAGAAGTTGATAGGTAGCTAACCATGTGCATATCCAGGAACTGACTACGAACCATCATATTAGATTTATTTAAACACATAAACATTGGTACAAGAAGGCACCAAATATATATGCGCTACATAAATCAATCGATGTGTGAGGGCTGGAATACCACCTGGATGCTCAAACCAAAGCAGGTGGTTTGCTTAGGTAGCCACACCCGGAGCCTTCGACCTAGAGGTCTAATTCATAAGATAGTAGAGCAACGTTAGGAGATCCAGTCCCATGGTAGCGGGTCACCAAGGATTGGTTCATACGCCATTGGTTCGCTCGGGATCCTGGAGCTCATGTGCACCATTGGTTTGGAATCAGGATTTCCCAACTCCTCTAGGTCGATCCTTCATATCCACCAACCCGGTTAAAGCACCGGACATTCGCCTTTCTTACTCTTAATTCCGTAAACAACAGTAATGCCGTGAGAAGGCAGCGAGTAGGACTTCCCTAACAGTGGCTGTATACGCGTGGTCATATGAGAGCGTTTCGAGAGGGAGAGCTGACTCTCCTTACCCTTGAACGTACCAGGACATTTGGGGAGCTAGATTGATGGTAGTTAGCGGTGGAATCCAGGACGTGCATTTCGTCCTATTGGGGACTCGTCAGGCAGATGTGCCTGTATCCCAGAGTTGATGTTTACTCGGGGACTAGAACCCAGTACCGTCCGCTTCAGTCTATTTAAAAACCCAAAAATATTATTAATTACAGTACCACGCACTCCAGTATCACAAAGAAAATAATGCACAATAGCAATGAAAAAAACACGCAAGGGGATCATAAGTTGCAGTTGGTCGACACTAAACAACGCAGAACCCGGTATAAATGTGAGTTTCTCCAATACGAAATCGGTGAGATGAGGTGAAATTAACGGAGCAATTAACAAAATCATCGAAATAACAGCAGTATCAACGATAGCGAGAAAGGCAACCCTGGAGAATACGGTATAGACTGAAAGGATGAATTAGAAGAAATTTTTAAGTAATACTGAAATAAAAGACTAAAATGGTGCGTGGGAACGATTAAGAGCATTGACTAGGGATGACACAAAGCGATGACCTAACCCTAGTCCAAAAAACGGAACAATGGAGAAGCCCCTTAAAGAAACGATGCAGATGGCTTCCAGCTAATGTTTGATTACCTTCCAACCTGAATGCAAGCTCAACACAAGACCACCAACTCTTGGCCAGGCTGGAAATGACCTGCCCGATCGTTGCTGCTACCTTGACGTGGTGATCGGGCTTGCCTATCGTGATGAACCATTCAGGTTATACTGTTAGGATATTTGGAATGCGTTTCTCCTCCTCTAAATGTAAATTGTTACTCCACGACTGGCCTGCGTCGACATCTAACTAAGGATAGGGGGTGAAGTAGTCGAACGCGTCGACTAGGGGGGAGTGAAACAAAAAGTAGCATCAGTCCCTAAAGTCACTAACTTCTAGTCTGAGCCATGTTGGTAGATGCAGACTACTTGGTTGGTGTCCACGTAACCAATGGTTGGAGACTGTGTGGCATGGCTCAGAACTGGTCACAATACCGTAGGTGTATACACTCCCTGTCTTCCCTTAAACTATGAGATTAAAATTGCTTCATGTGTCTTTCTTCGTGTACTCTACCCCTATAAGCAATCTTTCGTTTATACATTACCACCACTAAATCAACTACTTCTATGAATCCGGTGTTCACCTTGTTGAGCTAATGAGGTATGGGAACTTGGACTGATGCATATGTGTGCCTGGTCCCACGTTGAAGCTGACTGACTGAAATGCCTTATCTAACCTGAAGCGACGCTCCCAAATGCCCTGGTACGGCCGAGAGTGGGGAGAGTCCGCTCTTCCTCTCCAAATGCTTTCACATGGCAACGCGTATATAGCCTCTGCCAGAGAAGTCCTACTCACTGCATTCTCGCACCACGGGTGTTGTTTACGAAAGTGAGAGGACGAAAAGCGAATATCTGGCGCTTTAACCAGGTTGGTGGACACGGAAGGTCAACCTAGAGGAGTTGGAAAACCCTCATTCCAAACCAATGGTGCGCATGGGCTCCAGTATCCTGTGGGAACAGATGGCGTATGAATCAATCGTTGGTCACCGGCTACCATGGGACTGCATCTCCTCACGATGCTCCACTGCCTTATGGATCAGACCTTTTGGTCAAAGACTCCGAGTGTGGCCCCCTAAGAAAACCACCTGCTTGAGTTTGGGCACCTTGGCAGTATCACAGCCCTCACACAAACCAAATGAGATTTGTGGGGCGCATATGTATATGGTGCTGCCTTGTACCAATATTTATGCGTTCAAATAAATAAACTGAAGCGATAAGGAGAAGTAACAACTGGTAGGTAAACCTCTGAGGTTTTGAGAACGTTGGTCCATTTTCAGCAGTCAAACTGCCTGAGGTACTAGCAGGAGTTTGGAAGTTAGACATCAGTCAGTCAAATGCAAAGTGGAAGCTGATACATACGTACATCTATTCAAGTTACCATAACCTATGATCACAGAAACGAGGTTTTTAGAGTTAGTAACATTATCAGTGGTACTAATTAGAATTATACATCAAGGGTACGACTCAAGAGTGTAAGCCAGTGAAAAGTTTGAGGGATTAAGTGACTTAGGATCTAAGGGGAGACAGAATGGATGCATTTAGGCCAGTGGAAAAGATTTCGAGCCATGTCATTCAAAATGCTTTCTATAACTGCGCAAAAGGCTTAGTATTTTCTGAAGAACTACAGATAACCTAAACAATTCCCTAAAAAACATAAACAAATATGAGTAAACACGAATAAACTACTAAATTAACTACACTAAAAAAGGTGAAAAAGCAGTTGTTTAATTTTATTATTACCTTGGTGTAGTTGTACTTATGCGTTTCTTAGAGGCTAGGTATACCATAACTCCAGTGGTTAGTGAAAATAAAACCCAGACAAAAATGAATCTTGGAAATTCTGCTAGCACGCTGTATATAAACGGTACCAACCACATAGCAATTAAGGTTACAAGCTGGTACGAGCGGAAGTGTCGCTGTTTCCAGAACATAAGCACTAATTGGCAGAAAAGCAAACTAACAAATGCAACCAAAAATATCTCGAGGTGCATTTTTTCATGGCCCTTGTGATCTTCATGGTACTTCAAGTGTTCTATCCTAAAAATCTTAAGTAACTTGTGGAACAGAAAACAAACCGAAATTTCTCTTCAGCAGAAAGTTCCGATAAATGATATGTCTAAGAGGTTATCATTATTTTGAAATAAGTGATATCCATACAACATTATTGAGGACAACCACGTCAGGATTATCTCCCATCCAAACGCATTCAATTGATTAGACTACATATGAAGGTTGAGGTTTTTACTACATCTTTTGACACAGCTTAAGTTTCTAGGGAATAACTCAACATTCAATATGAACTTTCCGATGTAAAAAATAAAAGGACAGATAGTTCTTGCTAATTTCTTCTTGTCTTTATCATCCAATGTGTTCAATGGCGAGCTTGTGTTAACCGATGGTTTTCTTTGAGCTGACTTCAAATTTTTCCTGAACGATTCCAGGTCTCTAATGGGGTCCGAAGGGTGTAGTTTAGCTATCCGAATCCACTAACACTAGTCATTTTAGTGGTTATTTATGAGTTCATCCATCCTGTAGTCTGAATGGGCGAGTTTGTCTCAGGGTGGTCGTGGCTTCTATGGCCGGTAGTGATCACATCAATTAACTGATGGTTGGTTGCAAGTTCATGAAAGGGAAATGATAATCCCGATATTGACGACATGACTTGTTAATGCTACATGCACCTGGTATCCAAACCCTGATAAATGGTCCGGATAGTTGTGGATGGGAAAGAAGAAGAATTCTCTCAACTAGCATCGATGTCTAATAGCAATACTTATCAGCATAGAGTTATGGAGATTGTTGAGTGAATGAATGAATGTTAAGCCACCATCGGAAACCTGTAAGTACTGGACGGTCGTTTCGTCCTAGTATAGGACTCGTCAGCGGTGTGCATCCAAGATCCCACACGTGGGACTCGAGTTCAGGGCCTTTGGTCTTGCGAGCGGACGCTTAACCTGTAGACCACTGAACTGGCTTCCAATGGTGTTAATCCCAACTTCCACTAATCCACGATATTGCGCGACAATCCATCATTGTCTTCAGTGAGTAGCTGTCTCACAATAGGCATGTTCATCTATTCGTGATATCAATTGAAACTCAACAATCACCACAATCCCATACTGATCATTTGAGTAATGTTCAATTCTTTTTTCTGTGTATTTATGCTTTTCATATTATCAATAGTCTCTACACTCTTTCCAATAACTTTATCACTGTTTTGGTATCGATACTTTACGTTCACTACAGTGTCCCGTTCAAAGTTTGCGCTAGTGTTGACAACCTTTTCGAGAATTACATCACATATGACACAATCACGTTTTACAAACTCTTAGATGTTTTCCAGATGAAATGAACTTTGCCATACACAATGAACATAAGGCAAAAGCATTAAGTGTTTGTTTGTGTGAAGAATTCCTAGTCGACGACCTGTCAATTCTGGCTCCCCTGGGGAAAAGCGATCACGCCGTACTATCATTCAGCTTTGTCAACAAAACGGAGCTAAGATATCCCACCTACAACAGGCGCTGGAATTTCAAACGGTTGAATATGTTAGCTTTACACGACTATCTACAACAGGTGGATTGGGATGTTCACCCTCAACTTGAAGTGGATGCTCATTGGGATTTCTTACTGCACATGATCTTATGTGCTACTGAGCATTCAGTTCCTCAAATGGTCCCAAAAAGCTACAAACAACCTACAATCATCAAGAACCGCACTCGTTGTTTTCTAAGCCGCAAGAGGCACTGTTGGGCCGAATATAAACGAACTGACAATAAAAACGCATACAGGCAATACAAAGGAACATATGTTCAAAGGCATTAAGAGAAGGCGGGCTTCAGTACAGACCAAGCTTATTGATAAATTCGTCTCCAATCCGAAAAGCTTATTCAGTTATGCAGCTTCTCTTTGACAAGGCAAAACTGGAGTTTCTCAACTGCTGGGTCCAATAACGACGGTGATACCGCTAATCTTTTGGCTGAACAATACTCTCAGACATTCAAGCTGACCCACATCAACTATACTGACGAAAGCTTCATCTGCACCTGTACAGGACTTTCCGAAGTGAACCTGAGTGCTGACCTGGTGCTCCGTAAACTGCAGCACCTAAGAAAAGACACTTCTCCCAGTCTGGATATGGTTCATTCTGCTATATTGAGGGAAGCAGCCTCAATCCCGGCAACACTACTTAGCGTGATGTTTTCACACTCGCTAAGCAGAGGCAAACTACCGGGAATTTGGAAGCTGGCTCACATCACACCAATTTTCAAAGGAGGTCGACGCAGTGAACCCTCAAGCTACCGACCAGTGGCCCTTCTCTCCATACCTTCTAAAATTATGGAATCCCTGGTATACGACGGTATATTAGAATACTTATCATCCTCAAAGTTCTTCTCGCCTCAACAGCATGATTTCAGAAAAGGTCATTCTTGTATGACCAACCTGCTGACTGCGGTGGATAGATGGACAACCATCCTTGATCGCAAGGGGAAGGTTGACGTCATCTACCTGGACTTCTCAAAAGCTTTTGATAGGGTCAACCATGCATGTCTTATCAAGAAGCTTGGACGATTGGGTATGAAACCCCCTTTGATTGATTGGCTCTCTTCATATTTAGAAAACCGACACTTTAAGGTCAGGGTTAACTTCACTCTCTCTCAGGCTATGGAATGTCCTAGTGGGGTCCCCCAGGGCTCAATACTATGACCTCTTCTCTTCTTGATTTACATTGACGATCTTCCTCAACAAGTTTCATCTAACTTATTGCTTTTTGCTGATGATGTGAAACTCTGGAGAGAGATACGTAACCATAAGGATATACTAGTTCTTCAGGAGGATCTGACCCGACTTCAAAGTTGGGCAGACGACAACGGACTTACCTTCAACACTTCAAAGTGCAAAGTAGTCCATCTGAGACATGTTGCAGACTATAGTTGCAACTTAGGTAACTCCTCTCTAGAAGTTTCCCAAGTCGAAAAAGATTTAGGAGTGTTGGTACCCTACGACTTGAAGTCGTACGCTAACTGTGACAAAAACGCCTTTCAAGCAAATCTTGCACTAGTAACATTGAAGCGCATTTTTGGCCAGTTTGACGGTAGAACCTTCCACATAATCTTTAATAATTTTATTCGTCCCCATTTAGAGTACGGAAACATAGTATTTCCTCCCTTTCTCCAAAAGGATAAGGACACTATGGAACGCATCCAGCGTGGAACCACGAAATCAGTTCGGGGACTCAAATTCAAACCTTATGAAGAGCGCCTCCAATCACTTATCCTTTACCCGTTAGAGTACAGGCGTCTTAGAGGTGATCTTATGACTTATAGAATCCTTAATACTTCTGGTCATCCCCTTAAACATCTTCTTAAGCTTAGTCATAACACTAACCTGAGAGGTAACACCCAGAAACTGGAGACCCAACATGGCAGAACAGACTGTAGACACAAATTCTACTCCGTAAGAGTTGTCAAATGCTGGAATTCGCTGCCGACTGAGCTAGTCCAAGCGACTTTTCATGAGTCCTTTAAGAGGAAACTTGACTTATTCTTAAGGACTAAGGATAACATTATGATTTGCCAAATTCTTCTTTTTTCTCTAATATCGTTAGTATACCTCGGTTCTTGCCTGGAGGTATTGACGATCCACTGCTACTAGACACGGAAGCCCTTTAAGCGAAAGCCTCTTCTATTCCGTCCTCAACCATTTGAACCATTTGAACAACTATGTTGATGATTGCTTGGTATCATTTTCCACTTGTGACCAAGCAAAGAAGTTTGTTGAGCAAATAGGTGAATTATTGTGTAAAGGAGGTTTTAAATTAAAGAAATGGATAACCAACTCGGAAGAAGTTAGGTCCATTTTGCCTGAGGTATGCAAGGAAGCGCCTTTGATGGAAATGTCAAAGAGTTGTGATGTCATTCATCGAACCTTAGGTGTACAATGGGATTGTGAAAGAGATGTTTTCAAGTTTTATTTTGACGCACCAGAAAGGCCGTTGACAAGGGGAAGTATTCTATCTGTGGTATCTTCTCTGTTTGATCCTTTGGGCCCAATCTCTCCAGTCTGTCTCACGGTCAAACTTCTGCTACAAAAGTTATGTAAGTCCCAAATAGGCTGGGATCAGCCGATCAATGAGCCGTACATATCGACCTGGCTAAATTGGGTGAACTTTATGCGATAGATAGGTCACGTTATAATACCTCGAGAGATCAAGAATAAATTAGACGAACCCAACGCACGGGTGGAATTGCATTTGTTTAGTGATGTCTCAGAGATTGGTTATGGAGAAGTGGCTTATGCACAAGTCAGTTAATTGAAGGAACCACCATATTGTATCTTGCTGTACAGCAAATCCAGGGTAGCGCCTATCAAACCAGTCACTATACCGAGGCTTGAGATGGCAGCAGCGGTTTTAAGCGTAAGGCTAAGTGAAGTCCTACAAAGAAGCTTACCCAATTTCTTCTGCGAAGTGAATTTTCGTACTGATTCCATGATAGTGTTGTTTTACATTGAAAATACAAAAAACTGATATAGTACTTATATAGCTAATCGTCTCTCTATTTTACACCAGTATATTGAATTGTGGATTAAATGCCCTACTTTACTGCATGCCGATTTCGGTATAACTATTACTGACTGTCCACAAACTAATCCTGACAAGATTGAGTTCAGAAAAACTGCTGTGGTTAATTTGAGTAGAGTGAGTTATGACAAGTGTCCTATTATTTCTTATTACTCAGACTGGTTAAGATTAGTCAGGGCAGTAGCTTGGTTAAGAAGGTTCATAGAAAATTGGATGATACTTCGATCATCGGGTCGTGGAGGATCTGTTCATTTAGGATGCTTGAAGGTCAAAGAGCTCGAAAGTGCCAAGCATAAGGTCTTAATGATGGTCCAGAAAGAGATGTATGGAAGATTACTTAGTGAATTTAAGAACAACAGTAAAGTAAATGGTCATAATGATCTGAAGCGTTTATTGCCTGTAATGCTCGATGGGTTACCATGTGTTGGAGGTCGTCTAAACTTCTCCGATTACCCTAATGCCTTCAAGCATCCAGTAATTTTACCTAGTCGTCACTTAGTGACAGAAATGATAATCAGACATTATCATAAAGAAGAGTGACACTCAGGGACTTCTCAAGTACTTGCTGCAATTCGAAAATACTATTGGATAGTAAAAGGGACCAGCACGGTCAGGAGAGTGATAGGAAAGTGTGTGATCTGTCGACGGTTTACGACGAACTCAGGATAACAACTGATGGCGCCGATCCCTGCATGTAGAGTGAAGCGAGCCTGGCATAGTTTCGCATCTGTAGGAGTGGATTACTTCGGACCTACTTTAGTCAAAAAAGGAAGGTCACTAGAAAATAGGTATGGGTGTATATTTACTTGTTTGCAAACACGTGCAGTGCACATTGAAATGACTTATAGTTTGAATACTGATCCATTCGTGATGGCCTTATTACGTTTTATTGGAGGAAGACGGAAGCCCGCAGAAATTTACAGAGATAACGGATCGAAAGTCGTGGGTGCAATCTCTAAACTAAGGAGATATGTTCGGGAGTGGGATCAACAGAGGATAAGTAATGAATCGTCAGAGAGACAGATTCAATGGCATTTTAACCCTCCGTCATCCAGTCACAGAGGAGGAGTTTGGGAAAGAATGATAAGGTCTGTACGTAGACTATTATTATTGATCACTAGGGAACAAACGTTGACTGATGAGACTTTAGGCACGTATTTGGTTGAAATTGAAAGGATATTGAACAGTCGACTCTTATCCCCAATTGTACGGGATGCTAACGATAGACGAGCATTATCACCGAATAGTTTGCTTTTATTGAGGGAATGCGACGGAATAGTCGACGATAGTAGCATCAGAGGTAATTATGACAAACGTTGGAAACAAGTGAACTATCTAGCTAATGTGTTTTGGCAAAGTTGGCTGAGGGAGTACTTCCCATCTTTACAAACTCGTCAAAAATGGTCAGTTGAGCATCTCGATTTCCAGAAAGGATATGTAGTAATTGTGATTTCAGACATTTCCACCTGTGGAAAGTGGCCTTTAGGAGTAGTTGAAGGTTGTGAAACAGACGACGACGGAAAGGTTAGGACAGTGACAGTTCGTACTAACAACGGACCTCTTAGGAGGGATATACGTAGCGTATGTCTCCTAGAAGGTGTCAATTAGTCACTTGATATCGAAGGCGTACTGCTGTAAGTCCTACTCGTTCGTGTAGTGTGGATTATGCTGTAAGGTGAACCATGACGTAAGGCATCGAAGTGGCTTGTGTAGTATAAAGGGATTTTGCGGGACGGTGTAAGATCCATTTTGAACGTTTCGTGTGTGAAAATCCCTTCATGAATACATTCATAGCTTCCTCTTAGTGTTTTCTTCATTTATACATTATTGTTAGTGTTTTTGATGCCATTTTTGATTGTGCTGTTTCATTTCATAATAGTTTTCTCAGTGTTTTCTGTTGCTTTCATCGGGTTTCTATATTTCTTCTTGAACTGTATCTAATTTGTTTTAATTGTTATTATTCTGGCGGTTGCCATATTGAGTGTTCGCTCTTTGATAGTGCTGATTGGTTTGACTGGGATCGTGCATTTTGGTTGTAAATTGGAGCACTTTTCCAGAATTTGAAACACTTTATGTTATAGAGCAACCTCTCAAACGGAAGTTTTACTTGATCTATCCAGAAAGGATAGAATAACACTTACTTTTTGGTGTGTTCGGTAAATTTCTTATATTTCTTATCAATTTGCTATTCATTGTAATTTAGATTGATTATTGTGGGACAATTGTTGGTTGGATAACTGTGTGGTAATATTTGTTTAGGTAAATTTGTACATTTGTATATATGATGAATTTAGAACCATTATTACCCCAATCATCTTGTTCTGATTTCGATTGAAGGGTGCGCGTGTCTACTTTTACTCTACAGTTATTCAGCCACACCCAGACCTATTGGAATTTAGGTTTGGATTTTACAGGGTGATTTCCTCAAAGTGTGCCCTATCCACTTCCAGCCCCTCTTCCTGATTTCTTCTTCCGCTGGAATCTGGTTTGTTGCCTCCTACAGTAACTTGTTGCTGACAGTGTCTGGCCAACGGATCCGAAGTATCTTGCGTAGACAGCTGTTGGTAAACACTTGTATCCTCTGGTTGATGGCTTTCGTAGTTCTCCACGCCTCCGCTCCATACAGTAGAACTGCCTCGACATTTGTATTGAAAATTTTGATCTCTGTCTTGGTTGACAATTGTTTTGAGTTCCAGATGTTCTTGAGTTGTAAATATGCTGCTCTTGCTTTGCCGATCCTCGCCCTCACATCTGCATCTGATCCACAGTGTTCATCAATGATGCTGCCCAGGTATGTAAATGTTTCCACATTCTCCAAAGCTTCTCCGTCAAGTGTAATCCGATTAGTGGATGTTGTGTTGTATCGGAGAGTCTTGGTTTTCCTTTTGGTTATATTGAGACCTACTGCTGCTGAAATCACTGCTACACTGAGCGTCTTCTCCCGTATTTTTTGTTGCGTGTGTGATAGAAGGGCCATATCGTCTGCGAAGTCTAAATCGTCAATCTGCATCTTACCTGTACATTGTATCCCGTTCTTTCCTCCAGATGTTGACGTCTTCATGATCCAGTCGATCACCAGGAGAAAGAGAAAGGGTGAGAGTAAACAACCTTGCCTAACACCGGTCTGTACCTCGAATGAGTTGGCGAGTTGTCTTCCATGCACGATTTTGCAGTTTAATGCATCATAGGAGTTCCGTATGATATTGACTATCTTCTCAGGCACGCCGTAATGTCGAAGAAGCCTCCATAGTGTTGTCCTGTCAACACTATCAAATCCTTTGTGTATGCTTTTGTATGGGAATATGGTGCCACCTATGACCAGTTTATTGAAGGCACAAAGGTTTGCAAATCTCTCACCATTTTCGTTCCTTTCTCCCAGTCCATGTCGTCCCATGATGTCTTCGTATCCAGTTTTGTCCTTTCCAACCTTGGCGTTGAAATCTCCCATCAGAATTGTCAGGTCCTTGTTTGGGCACTTCTCGAAGATCGACTGCAGCCTATCGTAAAATTGGTCTTTAGCGTCTTCATCGTAGTCGTTGGTAGGCGCATAGCGTTGGATGACGTTCATTGTAATTCCCTCTCTCTTTGTTTTGAAGGAGGCTTTGATGATCCTTGGTCCATGAGATTCCCATCCAATAAGTGCATTTTGTGCTTTTCTGGACAGCATCAATGCAACTGCTTGTGTATGTGGGGCATTTTCTTCTTCATGACTGGAGTATAACAGAAGTTGACTTGAAGAAGTTCGTTGTTGTCCAATCTGCGTCCAATGTGTTTCACCGATTCCAAGCACCTCTAGGTTGTATTTTCTCATTTCTGCAGCAATTTGGAAGACTCTTCCTGTCTCCCACATTGTCCGGACATTCCATGTACCTATAAAAATGTTACTCTGGTTGTAAGAAGGTGCATCGGCCTCATGACTTCCAAAGGAACTCGGCTTCCATCATGAGACATCATAATTATTCCTTCTACTCCTAGGGAAGAGTTTAAATGGTTTGAATAATTTTTTTCGTTAGCTTTTTTAGCGAGTTGGTTTTCTAAGGGGTGGGGTGGCTAACCGCATGCCCAACCCTCCTCCTTTACCCGGGCTTGGGACCGGCAGTAGCCCCGGAGAAACTACAACACCTATGGCATAACTGACCTCAAATCCATCAACTTCCATGACTGACTAAGAACATTCAGCTTTACCAGCATTTTGACACTTATGATAAGATATAAAAAAACAAATATTCAACTAACACAGATCGATAGCATCATCATGATCGGCAACAACAACCACTGCACCAAGGTTACACCTACGACCAATGAATAAGATCTCGAAATTCTAACTGCATCTATTAAGAGTACACAGAAGCAGTAATTCTTGGTTACAAATAACTGTCATTATTTCAAATAAAATGCATGCATCCAAATAAATCTAGTTTGCAAAATAAATTGTTCGCTACTGAGTAACTACGTGTATGATGCGGTAGAGTCGTAAGCGAATGGCACCGAGTTCGAGTCTTGGAGTGAACATCAACTCTGAGGTGCAGAGAGACATTCAAATGATGGGTTCCAACTTAGACGAAACGCATGTTCTGAATCCCACTGCTAGCTGCCATTCACCTCTGTTTACAATGTTTGTGATTTGGCGGCAATATCGAGTCAATACGCACAGGATGCACATATGCCAATATGAAATTGATCAAATGCGGTCCTAAACATCAGTGAGAAGATTTGAACACACAATACAAAAATAAAGTACATTTGACTAAACACATGGAAAATTAACAAACAAAACCCAACTGAAATATAATTCCATTCATTTATTAAACGAATATAATTTGATCCACTTACTATACAAGAGAGCTATTTTCCTTTTTCTTTTGATTATCGTGAACGTTTAATCAACTTCTTTAAATGATCTGTTAATGAATTAGGGTCCAATAATCGACTGGATCGGGTTTTAGTAAATCAGTAACTTTAAACAAATGTGTATATTGAATACCGACACTGGTCCTCATATAGTCTGCTAATTTTAAATTGAATGGGGGAATATGTTATGTATTGTAGATCATTTGACAATCTGCTTGCCGTAACTGATATTTCTCAGTTTCACTTGACAATCATTTTAAGAACTAATTTACTGGGCAAATCAACCAACTCTTGCAACGAAAACAGACATTAGGGGACTATGTCCTCTTATAAATTTATTGAAAAGTATTTTATTCAAGAATACATAAACTGGTGAATATCTCCGTGGCAAGACTATAATCTATAGACGAGCCGGTCAGAAACGTTTGAGTGATCACAAAGTCACGGCGCCTATTTCCGTATCCAATGCTCATGTACGATCGACTTACAGCTGACCTTATAATTGAGCGACTACAACGAATGGGATTACGAAGAAGTTCTTTTAAATTTAGTCTTCTGAAGAGGATTTCGAAAAAGTGTTTGAGCAGTATTCGAAAATCCAATGTACAGATTTTTCAACAGGTGCAAACAGATTAACAGGTTAGGTTTACACTGAGTATCTAAATTTCAGTGAGAATTTAACAATCCTCTTAACTTGTTAATGACTAATATGAGCGTAAGAAATCAATCCAGTGCTAAACTCGAAAATGACTCCTCAACCTTGTTCAGATTACCGTACTGTTGTATTTCAATGTTGGAGGAAAAACTCTGCTAGAACAGAAACTGTTTTTGATAGATCACTATTGAGACTAAGACCGGTTATGATAATTCTTGCAAACCGGAGAAATAAAGCACCAGTAACACTGGCTGCAGACTTTTCAGATGCTACTGAAGCTTCGGCAGTTCAATGGTATGAGTATTGTAGAGATGTGTGTGCAATAAAAATGAGAGGCTTGCACGAGTGGTGTGGATGAGTTGAGAGAACCGTAGAAATAGGCAAAATGATCGTTAGAAAACTCAAGTTCAATAGAAGACGAACTGTTATAGAACACTGGGTAAGTAGCATATCCAGAAATACACACTTAACAGGTTCTTGGTATATACGATAAACTACTTTAGAAAGACACTCCCAGCACGTTAGAAACCGACAAGCTACAAATATAATATCAATTATGCTAGAGTATGTGCAGTCAGGATGGCATGACTCGGCTTTGCAGGCGTGATCATTTTTGTGTTACCTATTTATTTTACTCATATTTATTACATTGTTCTATCTCCAGCCTAAATGTACTCTTTAGAAGCGCTAAACATCATATTTCTGATCATTACGATACGACGAGTCAGAATAGACAATCATGTGAGTGCCACGTAAGATCGTATCTATTAGGTTTTCCTCAGAAACCGACATCAAATAGTTAAAATAAACTGTTCATGGTCGAACTCTGTCCCTGTTAGAAGTGGTGTAATACATGGTAATGTCTTAGGCCCATGACTCATTTTCGTTTTCATTAATGATATTTGTGAGTGTTTTTATATGAGTAAGCCCTTCGAAACCTTTTTAACAATGAATGACATATTTTGGTGTACAAAATTTGTGTTCAACCACTCCTGGAATACTGCGAGTCTACTCTTGGTAGTGCGTGCACAAAGGATTAATTAAGACTGCAGTCAGTACAGAGACGATTTACACTTCGTATTCTTGGAAATTTTTGTACCTTGACATATAATTCTAGATGTACTAAACTTTGGTTCGGCCCTTTATGGAAGAGGAGACTCAAACTCAATCTTATCTTTATATCGTAACAAACCATCCTTTACATCCAATCAAGCAATTCAATATGCAGAAACTTCTCGTCATGACATACGTAACTGCTTGTCACTAGCGAAACAAACACATTCAAAACCATCTCTCTATATGAAGTACTTTACCCGTAAGTATTCTAGACTCTGAAATAATCTACCACAATATATCCTTACGATAAAATCTCTCCCATTATTTGTTCACGGCACTTATGAATATTGCTCTTCTGAAAGTGCATTAAATGTTCTAGCACGTGTAAGTGTATCTTACTTCACAAGTTTGATAATAGGAACTTTAAGTGTTTAATCACCTGCCCGCTGTCACTTTACGTTAACATTGTAACTAGAAACCTTCACTTATTCGAATAATATCTAACATGGACAGTGGAAGACCTAACTGGCATATTTTGGTAATCATTGTTTTGTCGTCCTGTGCCCTCTGTTTCATTTCACTTTCTTTAGTTGTAGATGATTACCATTACTTTGTTCTGGCACAGGAAATTACCATAACTAACACCGTTTATAAACCAACAGGCTATCCACTTAAAAAATAAAAGTTCCTTGCTGGTGCATTGGATTGCTGTAATACGTGTCATAAATGTACTACCTAAACAATTACTGAACTAGCAAACTAAAATCAATCTCACATCACATATTTGTTCTCTACATCTAATGTTACTATTCATATCATACTGATCATGTTTGCAAACTGGCGTGAATTATGTAATTATTATTTTCAGAATACATATATATAATGTTGATGACAGGAGACGGAATCCATGAAGATGGAGAAGCTGACACGGCGAGTCCACCCACAAAATGACTAATGGTTCTATACTGACCGACCAATGACAGTGGGAGAGTGAGGTCAGATAAACACTTCCCCAGCAAAGAGGAAAGCCAATAGACTTTCTTAGGTGCGGAGAAATGAACCTTTGTAATGACATGGAGGACTGAATAGTTCACAGCAACAGACCGTTACGGTTTGCTTTGTACCATATTTATCGTGTAAGATGGAAGGTTCAATTCAATCGCTTTTAATAAAGCTATAAATATCTGGGAGTTTTGTACAACATTCGACACTGTTTGAAATAGAACTTCTCAATCGTCTTCCGCTTTCTGATTTTGGACTTGGATGATTCTAGAACACCAGTGCTCAGGCTGTACGCGTTGTATCAAGAATATAAGCTCTGAATATAACACTTCTCTCATGCCCACCCTTGCCAAATCTGATGAGCCTTTCTAGAGTAAATCCGATAAGGCATCAAAAAGAAAATATCGCTCCCCGGTACCACCATTCACGCTCACCAGTGAAACGATACACCCCTTCCTGTTTTCCTTAAACAAATTTATGTAAAGGGTAGGTGACTAGTCCGACCTTCACAAGTTTGAGCAGAGTAAGTGGTCAAGTGAGAAAGTGGTCTCTACCAAGCCCACGCGCTAGCTCACTAACTTCAGTGCACAACGGAAAGGTGCTGCTCAGTTTTTATCCTGGCCTATCCTCACGTTTCAGTATGGAGGATGTGATAGCTAAAAAACGGTTTCAAAAGCAAATGGTCAAGGCATTAAAATCCAGACCTGACTAAACATGTAGGTTACTACAAGAGATCGTGTAAAGACGGAAAACCTTCGTACTCAGGTCATCTGATATCAAATGATCAGCTACTAGTTTCGGATGTACATGTTCAAACACTAACAGACTGTATTATAAATAACATATTCATATTTAACATGGTCACAAACGAGGTGCTTAGGAGGAGCGAAAGCGATCAGGAGCATCAATCCATGCAGAAGCTGTGGATATAGTGTTCGAGAAAAGAAGCAAACCATTCTCTTCAGCTTCCAAAGGACATCATGACAATAGAGAGATAGACAGTAGAATATAGATTATAACCAAACCTGTTGAAAAGACATTTCATAAGCCATTGAAATTCTGAGATGCAAACAACTCACATCCTACATGAAAATATGCTCAAATTGTCTCTAAAGTGCTCGGTCTACGACCGGTAATCACAGAGAGCTTGGACATCGACTCAAGCTGCACTGGTAATGCAGCTAAAGTGAGTGCAATCACTCAATTTATACGAATACAACTCGACGCAATCACCTCACAACCGTCCCTGATACTCCACAAAGACATACTCACAGCCTCACCTCAAATATCACAATGTTGCTAAGCTCACTCTCTTCAGAGGAGACGCAAACCTGACAGATCAAGTATAAGGACGACTGCCCGATTGGGTGGTGAGGTTGTCGAACGAATCTCACGGAGACAGACTCAGAAAATTAGAGATGTTCTTGTGAAGTTATAATGGAATGAAAGGTAATCTGATAATGGCATTCAACCTACTAAGTGCTCCAAGTTACTCAAAAGCGAACACCCTACCAGAACATCACCATCACGCCACTGAAGTTAATCTCCAACAAATTGCTTATCATAAAGCAAAAGCTGAAGTACACTCTCACTCCTTCTCATCAAGGGTTGTCCCCATTCAGCACGTATAAATTATCGATAAGTTTCTCACAGTGCGAGTAGTTTCCCTGAGTTTATGAGCTAAAGTATGAAGAAACTGGTGACACAACATAGCAGAACTGACTGTATACTGTTAAGGAGTATACTCCTTAAGAGTTGTCAAATGCTGGAATTGGCTGCCGACTGAGCTAGTTCAAGCAACTTCTTAGGAGTCTTTTAAAAGGAAACTTGACATATACTTTAGAACTAAGGATAACATCTTATTACGATTTACCAATTTCCCCTTTTTCCTCTATTATCTTAATTCTTGAGTGTAGATGAGGATTGAGGAATCCTCTGATTCTGAAAGAAGGTGTAGAATTTCTCCACATATTCTATGAAGTAGTCTTTATTTCATGAAATCTCCAAAACTGTGCTTAGGAACTTTAAGCTAATAATGGCTATGAGATAACTTGTCACTAGAGATCTATTCATATTAACATCTGTTACTAGATAGTCCTTCTATTATTTATATTGAGGAAGCTATCTTAACATTCAGTCCAGAGTGTTTTTTGAAGCTCGGGGATAATCAGGAGAGAGTACAGATTGTCTGTGTTATTCCTCACAGTAGTTATTCGTGCAAAGTGCTGTCACTTTGTAAGTCGCCTCACCTGTACAGCTAATATTGTGTTTTCCACCAACCGATTTCAGCCAGTAATCGTTTAATAGAACTCCAAACCCTTCATTCATCAACTTGTAATCTATGTTTCTCGAAGTATCAATTTCATTTGCGAAGGATGTAATGGGAGATCGGATACATGACCGCATATGGATTTTAACGCAATATGGTATGACATCCTGAAATGTTTTTGCCAGAGCAACTAGCGACCCTGTAGTACGGACATAACATCCCAAATCTTTAAAGAAAACGTCACTGCAACTCACTCTGATCAATTCATAGCTTGTGGCGACCCTTGGGGCTTTTAATATAGTATGATCAGGGACACCACCAACGGTACTGATGAAAGTCAATGCTGTTAGTATGCTTTGTCACATTTTACATGGAATCACCATAGCTACCAACTTCCTTACTAATTAGTCAGTTCACCGAACTCGACATATCGTTCAAAAGCCCACAACTTCCGTAAATAGCAGCAATCATTTTTAGCTATTCACAGATGAATTGGTATTGAGGAAAACCTAAAGCTTTTTCCTTAGAAATGCGATTACCGATGGGTTCCTGTCCCAAAAGTAACCTGTCTACACCTACTGTTAAAGCGTTCCCGGTCCATGGATGAATGGCCTTTGTTATGTGAGACCTAGTATGATTCTGTATCGGTTTCATTTTAGACAGTTATTAGAAGTTCCTCTAAAACTACTAAACATTACACCTTTGAAATTTCAGTTGCTTTGATCTGTCGCTATTACTTTTCCACCATATAGGGATTTGTCAAGAGAAAGGAATTTAGTCATTTTAAAATCTCCATATCGCTTCAGGTCGATAATGAGTGTAACCCTGTTAGTCATGTTAATAAGGAAGAACGGTTGACTTAAACTATACAACTGTACCAATAAAGAACGCGGAAGTTCATGTTTAAAGTATCGAAATACGGTTAAGAATCAGTGTTAGGGTTAGGTGATCGGTTAGAGTTTTTATCATGAACTGACATCAGCTATAATACAAGGATACTAAAACCATATTCTCATGCTAATTCTTAGCATAATAAGCGATTCATTCGTCCTTGTAGCGTCTTTGTTAGCCATAATTTTTAACCCATCACTGTCATTCGACTGTGTACTTTACGTTTACCAGGAAAACAGTGGTTTCATTTGGCTAATTATCGCCCTGATGTGTTTATTTATCAGCCTAATTGCGGTACCTAACTTTCGGTTCCAGATAGTTATAACGTTGTTTACATTACTAGCTTAAATCAGAGAGTAGTTCTTGTACCCGTCACTGGAGTGTTTCGAATTGCCGCTGCTACTACACTCCATATTTCTGGATCAACTGATATGGAGGCAATGACCATGTCCCCCGGTCCAGGATGTTGAACTCCAATAAGTCGTGAGAGGGCATCGATTTGACTGATAGTATTGGTTGACTGATACCTTATGCTAAAGTCATAGCTGAAAAGCATTGTTGCCCGGCGCTGTAGTCTGTTAGCTGTGTAAAGAGAAATCCCTTTCTTGGAATCGAATATTGCAATCAGTGGTTTGTGGTCTGTCAACAGAGTGAACTTACGGCCTTAAAGCATTTTATGAAATCTGTTGACAGCAAAAACTCCCGTAGGTGGACTCGCGTTGTCCACCAACCCGGTAAAGCGCCGGAAATTCGCTTTTCGTCCTCTCACTTTCGTAAACAACAGTAGTGCCACGAGAAGGCAGTGAGTAGGACTTCCCTGTCAGAGGCTATATATTCGCTGGCCATGTGAGAGCATTTGGAGAGGGAGAGCGGACTCTCTACACTCTCGGCCGTACCAGGGCATTTGGGGGCTATTAGCCCCGTGTGTAGGGCTGCCAAAGAAAACTTCGATTCTTCGTCGACAGTTCTTACCATGCAACAAATCACAAGAGTAAAACCGTGAGTAGGACTTCCCTGTCAGAGGCTATATATTCTGAAAAACAGGCGAATTTTCTCTTCAGATTTTCTAGAACCTTTTTACCTGTCTTTTTTGCATGTGGTGTGCTGTCTAATGATGGACACGACACATTACAAACGCTGTTGATGGGTATATCTATTATTCCAAGTTTTTCTAACATATCTAGACCAAGAAGATCAAGGTTTGGTCGTTCTGTTAGATAGCATACCCCTTTACAGCTATTTCCATCGAAGGAAAATTCACACTGTAATTCACCAAATAGTTTTAGTACACCACCAGATGCGTTTTTAGCCGTTTTGTTGGATGGCTTCATTGGCGGTTTCCCAAGCACGTTATGCGTTTCTCTAGACACTAGAGTGATATCGGATGCTGTATCGATTGAAGACGAGCTGCTATACCATTAATCTGGATCGTAACATACTTTTTCCGAATGTCATAGTCTGTTTGGAAGGCTGCTACCAGAGAAAGTGATTTAGATTCGGCTGACATTTATGTTTGTTGAATGGGTAGAATCGTACATAATGCCAATCACCACATAACCAACATGCAGTGGTTGGTTTGCTACCACTTGTATTCGGTTTCCGAACTTTTAACCTAGTAATAGCATTGAAACTACTGCAGGTTAAATTAGGATTTACCTGTTCTCGTTTCACCAAATTGAGACACTGATAGCGAATACTAAAAAATGAGGAAGATTCACCGAATATCTCTGACAGCTGAGATACTGTCTCCTCGAAACTGAGCTCTCGAGGTAACTGGTAATATATGATCAGCATAGCATGCATGTTCACGAATTCTCAACTTGCGTATCAACAGTCGAGTCTTCCATGCGTCATCTTGTTTACAAAACTCTATTGTGAATGTGTCTTCCCAATACTTGAGGGGAACGTGGATCATGATTGTACTTGGCTCTGTGTTTGACTTTAGTGTTTCAGCTGGTGTGCTGTTTAGTACTGGTGCTCTACTATTCTTGATTTGTCCAACATTCTTGCTAATTTCTTTTATCGTTTTTGGGTTTTCATCCGTAGGGAAGCCTATATGTGCTGCTTTGATTTCTGTTCGTTTGGCTTTTCTCGTTTATTCAATGGGTGTTCAAGGCATTGTGACCATTTGTTCTGCTACTCCTTAACCTCAGTAACTGGTTTTCATTCTTTGTTCGTGACTGGTCGCTTTGGTTTACTATATTTCCCTTCTAGCCTCCTGGTTAGACTATATAGTTGTTGAAATTTCCCTGCTTTGAAGCTTTATTTGCTGTTGTTACTAAGTGTTATACATATTTCTACTTGTCGGCTTTAATGCTGTTTTCCACTGGTTTATTTGTCTCTGTATATTCAGTCTGTGTCTCGGCTTCCCTTGTTTTTTCGTCTGTTGATTGCGGTTCTTCTCATCGTGAGTCCTGATCAGATAGACTACAAATGCTCGTTCTTTATACTGGTGTTTCTTAAGCTTCTAGAGCTCCTGTTATGTTGAAGTTATTGCTTCTGTAATCCCTTTCCGGTCATTCTCCATAATAATTTCCACTTCTTATAGTAGAATATTCAGGTCTCAAAACCTGTTTGACAGAGCCATCTTGAGTTTACTGTTTATAAAAGTAGTAATGTTTTGTCAAATGAGAATTTCACTCATATTTTTTGGCCCACACGTTTCAGTGTATGTAGGTGATTGTTAGTCATGTAAACAACAACTTATTATTAGAAAGCGGTATGTTTTATTCTAAACAACATTCATAATACACTGACTATAGAGTATAGATACAATAGAATACCATATTATTTGAATAATGAGATAGAATGAGGTGATAGACAACAACAAAGTACAATCATTGATATTTCTGTAAACAATTGAGGTCAACAGAAATATGTTTGTGTAATTAAACACTCCTATGATTAATACTGAGAAGAAAAGATAATGAATTCTACTTTGAAAAATTTATAGGATGTGGCAGAAATGAAAGAAGTTGGTGTTCTGTTATATTGAATGGGTTAAATGGAAGAGAATTGTCAATATTTGAAATCCTATTCGTGAATGCATATGACTTGTGGGTGGGTGTTGTTTGCATGAACTAATAATCATTCAGTACTTGTATTTGGTGACTGTGTGATTCTGAATGGCAAATAGAATATGCTCGTCTGTGCTCACCTTATTGTGTGTTGATCTAGATTGCCCCCAAATGCCCTGGTACGGCTGAGAGTTGGGATAGTCCGCTCTCCCTCTCGAAATGTTCTCACATGGCCACGCGTATATAGCCTCTGACAGGGAGATCAGATTTACGAAATAATACAGGACTAGCCGCATTATCATTTAGGCAGAAAATACCATCAGGAGTAGTGGATAATCTATCAACCATGGCAAAATACACAGAAATATGCGTTTCAGATCCGCATTTTAATCTGTAGTGGTAGTCCATAGTACGTATAGCAAGTATCGAAATAGAGAGTTTACACGATGAAGCAAATCAGAAATAAAAAGTGAACAGCAATGAAGAACACCTGCTATTGAGCATAATTGTGTGAGGGTTTTGCATTTAGTGAAACTGTTAGTGGGGCTTGTCGCCACATATCTTGTCTAAAATCATTACCGTCAGCCTAACATGAAAGAAATTCAATACTAGATAAATACAGCAAACGTCTATCTGAGTTAACAGCAATCGTCTTCTCAAGCAGACGACGTAGGGAAGTAGCAAGTCACTGATTGTGAGATATGTTATGAGAACCGTTAGTATTGAGATCATCTGGACAAACGTCAGCGCTTTTAAGATCACTGACTACATCATGGATCATTTCATAAAATATGGCTGTAGAACAACGTGAACCGAATGAAATGTAGTTGTATTTGAACAGTCCACAAAGAGTGCTAGTCGTTGCTAAACCTGATGAAAGTTTATCCAAAGGAATCTGCAGATGGTCGTTTTTTAAATCAGTTTCACATAACACTTTACAATAGTGAACTTGACTAGGAATATCTTCAGCTTTAACTGTGGTGTGCGTTTGATTCAACAAACCGGAATTCAATGTTAAAGAATGAATTCCTATCCATTTATGAACTCAACACAAGCAGCCATGAAATGTTTAACCAAAGTATCTAAATTTTCCTTGAAAGATAATGGAAGCAAGTCTATTTGTGTCTTTCCAAAAACAGAGCTCTGAATAAAATAATTGACGGTATACTGCCTATATCAACAATCAAATTACGGAATGAACCAACAGAGGTATAAAATCGGTCTTACATGTCGAAAGTATCTTACAAAATCGTGGATAAAAATCAAATTAGATCATCGGAAGTTCCATTATTATTAGGATTTCATAACGGGGTATGGTATCATCATTGCCGAATTAAACACAAGTCCAGTGTTGTAAACTCTTACTACTACTACTACTACTAATAATAATAATAATAATAATAATAATAATAATAATAACAATAATAATAAATAACCTGTAGATCTACCAAGATGTGAAATTCTTCTTCTTCATAAATTTATATTACTCTTTATATTTTTCAGTAGTATATTCAATTCTTTTGAAATTGTCGTAACATCACAATTGTAAATTGTACACTTCAAAATCTCTTGTTAACATGAATAAACGTGATGGTGTATATGGTGGTAATTTCTTACTTTCATTTAACCAACATTCTCTTTTTGGAAATTTTCATTTGAAACTATTCACTGAACGTAACCCCATAGATTATGGATTGGATCAAATTGATATATACGATCATATCGATCTTGTATAAGTAAATAATCAATTTCACCTAAACTTATACATCCAGGACGATTAGAAATTCATGAATGATAGAAATACGGTTCTGTACGATGCAACATTTGAGATAATAATTGACTGTAGAAAACTTATTTTTTCAAATGAAAAAGAAAAACAAAGGATTTCAAACATTTATAAGTTAAATTCATTTAGTAATGTACTGCTAAACACAATCCATCTTTGCTTACAATGCTTGTGAATTAAGGCATATCGAGGCAATACGCACAGTGTGCACATATGCCAATTAGAGACTGACCAGTTGCAGTCCTAAAGCATCAATGGGAAGATTAAAAAAAACAATGGTAAATGAATTGAAACTTCACCCCATTGCACAAGCAACTGGCTATCAGGACTCAGTGGCCGAGTGGATGACGCGGTGGCGTTTGAAGCGAAAGGTACTGGGTTCGAGTCCCGGAGTGAACATTAACTCTGCGATGCAGGTACAACCAACTGATCAGTCCCAAATAGGACGAAACGCGCGTCCTGGATTACACTGCTAGTCACTATCCATCTTTGCTTACAATCATAAGTTAGTTAGATTTTTTAAAAATTATGTTAATAATAAACTGTTGGAATCAACCATTAAAAGAAAACATCTTACAAAAGCCATTTCCGTTGTCCGATAGCCTATTTATTTATCTAAACACGTAAATATTAGTCCAAATGGGCACTAAGTTATAAACTGACCACCACTCCGCTTTTCAAAACCAGTCTCACTATGAGAAAAAATTGCACAATGAGAAACTCTCTGGGGTGATGCTAGTAAATACGCACAATCCACCAAAGTTGGTGTTTTACGATGATGAGACCAATCGAAGTATCGTCAATGTGTCTGAATACACATTGCCGAACTAACTCATTACTCGCACACTCCATTTGTGTATTCGAATCCCTTACTAGCACTAAAATATCCGTCAAACACAGTCTCTCTTGGTCACCTACTTGATCGTATAACTCAATATCAATCACATCAAGGCTACAAGTATAGTATCTGAAGAGCATTTTCACAATGTATTAGTTACCATTACTGATGGCTTTATAATGGAAAACACATGGGCTTTGATAGAATAATTTGGTATAGCTTTGAGAAATGACTATTAACAATGTGGCTTTTAGGAAGTTGAAAACGAGACTTGGTGTTAGCGGGAAATAAACCGGATTAAGGCACGTTATGTGCATGATCGTGACGGCGCACTCTGATTGACTAATTCTAAACCAATCAGCTTTGGTAGATTGTTGGAGAAACATCTAGAAGCTTCTTATGCATATACTATAAATATATGAACGCTTTTCTAACGATTGATTGCTGTCCACCTACCCTTGTTATTTTGAGTACCATTTCGCTCCTGTTTAACGTGTTCTGATTTTTGGGGTCTCGTCAAGTGTCATTTGTATAGGAATACTAAGCAATAGGAGTAGCTAGGTCGTTTATTAACAAAACAATTATGACAGTGTCGACAGGGAAAAAGGAAAATTCATTCAAAATGCCGATATCAGACCACCAGCTTAACCGAATACTGCAACAACAGCAGTCAGTCAGTCACAACGTAAGACCATGCACATATATGCATCGGTCCAAGTTGCCATACCTCGTTAGCACAACAAGATCAACACCGGATTCATAGAACTAGTTAATTTAGTGGTAGTGGTGGTAGTATATAAAGAAAGATTGTATATAAGGATATAGTATAGGAAGGAAAAAAGTTATGAAGCAATTTTAATCTCAAGGTTTAAGGGAAGATAAAGAGTGTATACACCTACGCCATTGTGATCGATTCTGAGCCATGTCACCCAACAACAGAAAGCACAACTTGACGCACAAATGCGCTGGTTAGAAACTCTGACGCAACAGCTTAACATTCACTGCTCCAGTTCACATGCTACTTCAAGTACTTCTTGCGATGCAGTTGCCAGCAGCACTCCGGAATTCTATTATGACCCCGAATGTGGAAATACATTTCTCACGTGGTTCAAGCATTGGCAAGACACATTCACAATAGAGTTTTGTAAACAAGATGACGCATGGAAGACTCGACTGTTGATACGCAAGTTGAGAATTCGTGAACATGCATGCTATGCTGATCATATATTACCAGTTACCTCGAGAGCTCAGTTTCGAGGAGACAGTATCTCAGCTGTCAGAGATATTCGGTGAATCTTCCTCATTTTTTAGTATTCGCTATCAGTGTCTCAATTTGGTGAAACGAGAACAGGTAAATCCTAATTTAACCTGCAGTAGTTTCAATGCTATTACTAGGTTAAAAGTTCGGAAACCGAATACAAGTGGTAGCAAACCAACCACTGCATGTTGGTTATGTGGTGATTGGCATTATGTACGATTCTACCCATTCAACAAACATAAATGTCAGCCGAATCTAAATCACTTTCTCTGGTAGCAGCCTTCCAACAGACTATGACATTCGGAAAAAGTATGTTACGATCCAGAATTATGGTATAGCAGCTCGTCTTCATCG
>NW_017386007.1:886299-936586 GCF_000237925.1 Schistosoma mansoni | reverse complement strand
TCTTGGTCTAGATATGTTAGAAAAACTTGGAATAATAGATATACCCATCAACAGCGTTTGTAATGTGTCGTGTCCATCATTAGACAGCACACCACATGCAAAAAAGACAGGTAAAAAGGTTCTAGAAAATCTGAAGAGAAAATTCGCCTGTTTTTCAGAATATATAGCCTCTGACAGGGAAGTCCTACTCACGGTTTTACTCTTGTGATTTGTTGCATGGTAAGAACTGTCGACGAAGAATCGAAGTTTTCTTTGGCAGCCCTACACACGGGGCTAATAGCCCCCAAATGCCCTGGTACGGCCGAGAGTGTAGAGAGTCCGCTCTCCCTCTCCAAATGCTCTCACATGGCCAGCGAATATATAGCCTCTGACAGGGAAGTCCTACTCACTGCCTTCTCGTGGCACTACTGTTGTTTACGAAATTGAGAGGACGAAAATCGAATGTCCGGCGCTTTAACCCGGGTTGGTGGATATAGAGGATCCACCTAGGGGAGTTGGAAAACCCTGATTCCAAACCAATGGTTCACATGGGCTCCAGTATTCTGAGGGAACAAATGGCGTACGAATCAATCGCTGATCACCGGCTACCATGGAGATGCATCTCCTCACGATCCTCCACTGCCTTGTGGATCAGATCTTTCGGTCAAAGGCTCCGGGTGTGGTCCCCTAAGAAAACCACCTGCATCAGTTTGGGCACCTGGGCAGTATCACAGCCCTCACATAAATCGAATGAGATTTGTATGGCGCATATGTATCTGGTGCTTCCTTGTACCAATATTTATGTGTTTAAATAATAATAATAAAATAAGTTGATCCAGAAATACGGAGTGTATTCGAAAAACTCCAGTAATAGGTACAAGAACTACTCTCTGATTTAAGCTAGTAATGTAAACAACGTTATAACTATCTGGAACCGAAAGTTAGGTACCGCAATTAGGCTGATAAATAAACACATCAGGGCGATAATTAGCCAAATGAAACCACTGTTTTCCTGGTAAACGTAAAGTACACAGTCGAATGACAGTGATGGGTTAAAAATTATGGCTAACAAAGACGCTACAAGGACGAATGAATCGCTTATTATGCTAAGAATTAGCATGAGAATATGGTTTTAGTATCCTTGTATTATAGCTGATGTCAGTTCATGATAAAAACTCTAACCGATCACCTAACCCTAACACTGATTCTTAACCGTATTTCGATACTTTAAACATGAACTTCCGCGTTCTTTATTGGTACAGTTGTATAGTTTAAGTCAACCGTTCTTCCTTATTAACATGACTAACAGGGTTACACTCATTATCGACCTGAAGCGATATGGAGATTTTAAAATGACTAAATTCCTTTCTCTTGACAAATCCCTATATGGTGGAAAAGTAATAGCGACAGATCAAAGCAACTGAAATTTCAAAGGTGTAATGTTTAGTAGTTTTAGAGGAACTTCTAATAACTGTCTAAAATGAAACCGATACAGAATCATACTAGGTCTCACATAACAAAGGCCATTCATCCATGGACCGGGAACGCTTCAACAGTAGGTGTAGACAGGTTACTTTTGGGACAGGAACCAATCGGTAATCGCATTTCTAAGGAAAAAGCTTTAGGTTTTCCTCAATACCAATTTATCTGTGAATAGCTAAAAATGATTGCTGCTATTTACGGAAATTGTGGGCTTTTGAACGATATGTCGAGTTAGGTGAACTGACTAATTAGTAAGGAAGTTGGTAGCTATGGTGATTTCATGCAAAATGTGATAAAGCATACTAACAGCACTGACTGTCATCAGTACCGTTGGTGGTGTCCCTGATCATACTATATTAAAAGCCCCAAGGGTCGCCACAAGCTATGAATTGATCAGAGTGAGTTGCAGTGACGTTTTCTTTAAAGATTTGGGATGTTATGTCCGTACTACAGGGTCGCTAGTTGCTCTGGCAAAAACATTTCAGGATGTCATACCATATTGCGTTAAAATCCATATGCGGTCATGTATCCGGTCTCCCATTTCATCCTTCGCAAATGCAATTGAGCTTCGAGAAACATAGATTACAAGTTGATGAATGAAGGGTTTGGAGTTTTATTAAACGATTACTGACTGAAATCGGTTGGTGGAAAACACAATATTAGCTGTACAGGTGAGGCGACTTACAAAGTGACAGCATTTTGCACGAATAACTACTGTGAGAAATAACACAGACAATCTGTACTCTCTCCTGATTATCCCCGAGCTTCAAAAAACACTCTGGACTGAATGTTAAGATAGCTTCCTCAATATAAATAATAGAAGGACTAACTAGTAATAGATGTTAATATGAATAGATCTCTAGTGACAAGTTATCTCATAGCCATTATTAGCTAAAAGTTCCTAAGCACAGTTTTGGAGATTTCATGAAATAAAGACTACTTCATAGAATATGTGGAGAAATTCTAAACCTTCTTTCAGAATCAGAGGATTCCTGAAAAGTCCTAAGACTGGTAGAATAGTGGGAATTATACCTAAAACACATTACCCAATCCTCATCTACACTCAAGAATTAAGATAATAGAGGAAAAAAGGGAAATTGGTAAATCGTAATAAGATGTTATCCTTAGTTCCAAAGTATATGTCAAGTTTCCTTTTAAAGGACTCCTAAGAAGTTGCTTGAACTAGCTCAGTCGGCAGTCAATTTCAGCATTTGACAACTCTTAAGGAGTATACTCCTTAACAGTATACAGTCAGTTAACTGACTGTATGGCAGAATTCTGCTATGTTGTGTCACCAGTTTCTTCATATTTTAGCTCATAAACTCAGGTAAACTACTCGCACCGTGAGAAACTTACTTCTCGATAATTTATACGTCCTTCATGAAAAATGAACATAAAACAGGCGAAGGACGATCTCAAGGATACGACAAACACAAAAGAAACGTACCTATCAGGCAACCCGCACACCACAAATTTCCAATATAACCAGTTACTGTCTGACGAGCCTGTATAAACCGATCGATTTCTTTGAGGTCCTTGCATGTCGCTCCCTTACGGTTCCAGGTATTTGGTAATACCTAGTGGGCGGTAGTCCAGTCACTCGATTGCATTAATTTTAGTCAGTTTGTGGTGGACCTCAGCGAAAGAGCTTAGTTAAAATATAGCAATACGCAAAACTTAGCAATAATATACCAAAAGAATTAACACTACAAACCTAAGCGTGTGTTTATGATTAACGCAACAGGTAACAATTTACAGTTAAATTATAAGAAGGCATATTGAGCAACAAAATGGTAACAGTGTTAGGAAATGAATGTTACTTGTAAGCTGCTCTCTGAGATGACAACCACAAATAAGTTCACTTGGTTAACAAGGTTTCTCTGCACGAGATGGCACCAACAGCGAAATGAAGAAGATTAAATCCAGTAGTATTATTCAGTAATGAACCGGACCAAAGCTCCAACGTAGTGTGGAAAGGCCTAAAAGGATGTTATAATAACATTATAATCTTCAATCAAAGGCCGTGACCATTAAAGCAGAAGAATGGACGGCGAATACAACGTTTATATTTTAAGAATCGCGGTAGTGAAAAAGTGTTATATATAACCAAATAAAAGTATTCGTTTCTTTACCACTGATACAGAAAAACAACAGATATTGCATATAAGTGTGGTTACATAAAAAGTGTGACAAATAGGAAAAATATGTGATCTTTAATTTGTTGTTACAAAAAATCACCAGATATCAATGTCACTACAAGTTAACTGATTATTCCTAGGTTTGTATATCGTGAGATAGGAGTGAGTTAATGACGTGTGATGGTGACAGTGACAGTAGGTAAGCTGCGAAATATGTACTAGGTACAACTAACCCGAGCATGAGATGGTAATCCATGTGCCAGTAGGTATTTATCAATTCTTCACTCGAAGCCACTCCATGAGGAGTCTCTGGACACTTCCACTGGAAGGGCATTCTGAATGGGGACAACCCTTGACGAGAAGTGAGAGTGTTCTTGAGCCTTTGCTTTATGATGAGCAATTTGTTGGTGATTAACTTCAGTGGCGTGATGGTGATGTTCTGGTAGGGTGTTCGCTTTTGAGTAACTTGGAGCACTTAGTAGGTTGAATGCCATTATCAGATCACCTCTTATTCCATTATAACTTCACAAGAACAACTCCAATTTTCTGAGTCTGTCTCCGTGAGATTCTTTCGACTGCCTCACCACCCAAGTGGGCAGTCGTCCTTATACTTGGTCTGTCAGGTTTGCGTCTCCTCTGAAGAGAGTGAGCTTAGCGACATTGTGATATTTGAGGTGAGGCTGTGAGTATGTTTTTTTGGAGTATCAGGGACGGTTGTGAGGTGATTGTGTCGAGTTGTATTCGTATAAATTGAATGATTGCACTTACTTTAGCTGCATCACCAGTGCAGCTTGAGTCGATGTCCAAGCTCTCTGTGATTACCAGTCGTAGATCGAGCACTTTAGAGACAATTTGAGCATATTTCCATGTAGGATGTGAGTTGTTTGCGTCTCAGAATTTCGATGGCTTATGAAATGTCCTTTCAACAGGTTTGGTTATAATCTATATTCTACTGTCTATCTCTCTATTGTCATGATGTCCTTTGGAAGTTGTAGAGAATGGTTTGCTTCTTTTCTCGAACACTATATCCACAGCTTCTGCATGGATTGATGCTCCTGATCGCTTTCGCTCCTCCTAAGCACCTCGTTTGTGACCATGTTAAATATGAATATGTTATTTATAATACAGTCTGTTAGTGTTTGAACATGTACATCCGAAACTAGTAGCTGATCATTTGATATCAGATGACCTGAGTACGAAGGTTTTCCGTCTTTACACGATCTCTTGTAGTAACCTACATGTTTAGTCAGGTCTGGATTTTAATGCCTTGACCATTTGCTTTTGAAACTGCCTTTTAGCTATCACATCCTCCATACTGAAACGTGAGGATAGGCCAGGATAAAAACTGAGCAGCACCTTTCCATGATGCACTGAAGTTAGTGAGCTAGCGCGTGGGCTTGGTAGAGACCACTTTCTCACTTGACCACTTACTCTGCTCAAACTTGTGAAGGTCGGACTAGTCACCTACCCTTTACATAAATTTGTTTAAGGAAAACAGGAAGGGGTGTATCGTTCCACTGGTGAGCGTGAATGTTGGTACCGGGGAGCGATATTTTCTTTTTGATGCCTCATCGGATTTACTCTAGAATGGCTCATCAGATCTGGCAAGGGTGGGCGTGAGAGAAGTGTTATATTCAGAGCTTAGATTCTTGATATAACGTGTACAGCCTGAGCACTGGTGTTCTAGAACCATCCAAGTCAAAAATCAGAAAGCGGAAGACGATTGAGAAGTTCTATTTCAAACAGTGTCGAATGTTGTACAAAACTCCCAGATATATATATATATATTCTGAAAATAATAATTACATAATTCACGTCAGTTTGCAAACATGATCAATTTGATATGAATAGTAACATTAGATGTAGAGAACAAATATGTGATGTGAGATTGATTTTAGTTTGCTAGTTCAGTAATTGTTTAGGTAGTACATTTATGACATGTATTACAGCAATCCAATGCATCAGCAAGGAACTTTTATTTTTTAAGTGGATAGCCTGTTGATTTATAAACGGTGTTAGTTATGGTAATTTCCTGTGCCAGAACAAAGTAATGGTAATCATCTACAACTAAAGAAATTAAAATGAAAACAAAGAGCACGGGACGACAAAACAATGATTACCAAAATATGCCAGTTAGGTCTTCCACTGTCCATGTTAGATATTATTCGAATAAGTGAAGGTTTCTAGTTACAATGTTAACGTAAAGTGACAGCGGGCAGGTGATTAAACACTTAAAGTTCATATTATCAAACTTGTGGAGTAAGATACACTTACACGTGCTAAAACATTTAATGCACTTTCAGAAGAGCATTATGCATCAGTGCAGTGAACAAATAATGGGAGATAAATAATATATTTGTAATATCCCAATCAGTGGAAAAATTGGATTTTCTGATATATTTATTTATATCAATCCACCCAATGCTCAATTTATCCAAAATTATCAAATCAAAACATGGTAATGATAACTACAAGTAATGGGAGAGATTTTATCGTACAGATAGATTGTGGTAGATTATTTCAGAGTCTAGAATACTTACAGGTAAAGTACTTCATATAGAGAGATGGTTTCGAATGTGTTTGTTTCGCTAGTGACAAGCAGTTACGTATGTTTACACATTGAATTGCTTGATTGGATGTAAAGGATAGTTTCTTACGATAAAAAGATAAGATTTAGTTTGAGTCTCCTCTTCCATAAAGGGTTGAACCAAAGTTTAGTACATCTAGAATTATAGGTCAAGGTACAAAAACTTCCAAGAATACGAAGTGTAAATCGTCTCTGTACTGACTGCAGCCTTAATTAATCCTTTGTGCGCGCACTACCAAGAGTATACTAGGAGTGGTTGAACATAAACTTTGTACACTAAAATACGTGATTCATTGTTAAAAAGGTTTCGGAGGGCTTACTCATATAAAAACATTCACAAATATCATTATTGAAAACGAAAATGAGCCATGGGCCTAAGACATTACCATGTATTACACCACTTCTAACAGAGACAGAGTTCGACTATGAACAGTTTATTTTAACTATTTGATGTCGGTTGCTCAGGAAAACCTAATAGGTAGGATCTTACGTGGCATTCACATGATTGTCTATTCTGACTCGTCGTATCGTAATGATCAGAAATATGATGTTTAGCGCTTCTAAAGAGTACATTTAGGCTGGAGATAGAACAATGTAATAAATATGAGTAAAAGAAATAGGTAACACAAGAATGATCACGCCTGCAAGGTCGAGTCATGCCATCCTGACTGCACATACTCTAGCATAATTGATATTATAGTTGTAGCTTGTCAGTTTCTAACGTGCTGGAAGTGTCTTTCCAAGGTAGTTTATCGTATATACCAAGAACCTGTTAAGTGTGTGTTTCTGGATATGCTACTTACCCAGTGTTCTATAACAGTTCGTCTTCTATTGAACTTGAGTTTTCTAACGATCATTTTGCCTATTTCTACGGTTCTCTCAACTCATCCACACGACTCGTGCAAGCCTCTCATTTTTATTGCACACACATCTCTAGAATACTCATACCATTGAACTGCCGAAGCTTCGGTAGCATCTGAAAAGTCTGCAGCAAGTGTTACTGGTGCTTTATTTCTCCGGTTTGCAAGAATTATCATAACCGGTCTTAGCCTCAATCGTGATCTGGCAAAAACAGTTTCTGTTCTAGCAGAGTTTTTCCTCCAACATTGAAATACAACAGTACGGTAATCTGAACAAGGTCGAGGAGTCATTTTCGAGTTTAGCACAGAACAGATTTCTTACGCCCATATTAGTCATTAACAAGTTAAGAGGATTGTTAAATTCTCACTGAAAATTAGATACTCAGTGTAAACCTAACCTGTTAATCTGTTTGCACCTGTTGAATAATCTGTATAATAACACTTTTATCATAAGCCAGTCTGTAAATGTCACTGAACAAGTTTGAATCCACTTGAATAGGCAATGAGATTAATGAGTTCCCAATATTAACACTGTCTTTCATTACTTCATGTTCAGTTAATGTTTTTAATGCTGAAATGTTTAAGCTTTTATTATCCTCTATAAGAAAAAAGGTAATTTACATGGTGCATTGGATTTTCGAATACTGCTCAAACACTTTTTCGAAATCCTCTTCAGAAGACTAAATTTAAGGGAACTTCTTCGTTATCCCATTCGTTGTAGTCGCTCAATTATAAGGTCAGCTGTAAATCGATCGTACATGAGCATTGGATACGGAAATAGGCCCCGTGACTTTGTGATCACTCAAACGTTTCTGACCGGCTCGTCTATAGATTATAGTCTTGCCATGGAGATATTTACGAGTTTATGTATTCTTCAATAAAATACTTTTCAATAAATTTATAAGAGGACATAGTCCCCTAATGTCTGTTTTCGTTGCAAGAGTTGGTTGATTTGCCCAGTGAATTAGTTCTTAAAATGATTGTCAAGTGAAACTGAGAAATATCAGTTACGGCAAGCAGATTGTCAAATGATCTACAATACATAACATATTCCCCCATTCAATTTAAAATTAGCAGACTATATGAGGACCAGTGTCGGTATTCAATATACACATTTGTTTAAAGTTACTGATTTACTAAAACCCGATCCAGTCGATTATTGGACCCTAATTCATTAACAGATCATTTAAAGAAGTTGATTAAACGTTCACGATAATCAAAAGAAAAAGGAAAATAGCTCTCTTGTATAGTAAGTGGATCAAATTATATTCGTTTAATAAATGAATGGAATTATATTTCAGTTGGGTTTTGTTTGTTAATTTTCCATGTGTTTAGTCAAATGTACTTTATTTTTGTATTGTGTGTTCAAATCTTCTCACTGATGTTTAGGACCGCATTTGATCAATTTCATATTGGCATATGTGCATCCTGTGCGTATTGACTCGATATTGCCGCCAAATCACAAACATTGTAAACAGAGGTGAATGGCAGCTAGCAGTGGGATTCAGAACATGCGTTTCGTCTAAGTTGGAACCCATCATTTGAATGTCTCTCTGCACCTCAGAGTTGATGTTCACTCCAAGACTCGAACTCGGTGCCATTCGCTTACGACTCTACCGCATCATACACGTAGTTACTCAGTAGCGAACAATTTATTTTGCAAACTAGATTTATTTGGATGCATGCATTTTATTTGAAATAATGACAGTTATTTGTAACCAAGAATTACTGCTTCTGTGTACTCTTAATAGATGCAGTTAGAATTTCGAGATCTTATTCATTGGTCGTAGGTGTAACCTTGGTGCAGTGGTTGTTGTTGCCGATCATGATGATGCTATCGATCTGTGTTAGTTGAATATTTGTTCTTTTTTATCATATCATAATTGGCACCTCATTCAGGTGTTAGACTGATGGAATGAATTTCACGATGACGCCGTTAATGTTTCAGAACTACTTATCAGATGGTTGTGCGTAACTGACCTCAAGTAGCTGTACTTTCGATGATGACACTTCCAGGTCAACAAGGTCACTACTAATTTAGTTTAGTTTTCAGATTCACCATCCATTTCAGTTTGATGAACCAGATAGTATTTCTATCTTACATATGCTCAGCACAAATTTGTAGATGATTAGTTTCTCGGGTTACATAACATATAAACGCTTGTTCTTCGAGCATTTAACAAGAAGTGTCAAAATGCTGATAGAGCTGAATGTTCTTAGTCAGTCATCGAAGTTGATGGGTTTGAAGTCAGTTATGCTATAGGTGTTGTAGTTTCTCCGGGGCTACTGCCGGTCCCAAGCCCGGGTAAAGGAGGAGGGTTGGGCATGCGGTTAGAGACCTCACTCCGTAGAAAACCAACTCGCTAAAAACGCTAACCAGAAAAAATCATTCAAATCATTTAAAATCTTCCCTAGGAGTAGAAGGAATAATTATGACGTCTCATGATGGAAGCCGAGTTCCTTTGGAAGTCATGAGGCCGATGCACCTTCTTACAACCAGAGCAACATTTGTATGGGCACATGGAATGTCCGGACAATGTGGGAAACCGGAAAAGTTTTTCAAATTGCTGCAGAAATGAGAAAATACAACCTAGAGGTGCTTGGAATCAGTGAAACACATTAGACGCAGATTGGACAACAACGACTATCTTCAGGGGAACTTCTGTTATACTCCGGTCATGAAGAAGAAAATGCCCCACATACACAAAGAGTTGCATTGATGCTGTCCAGAAAAGCACAAAATGCACTTATTGGATGGGAATCTCATGGACCAAGGATCATCAAAGCCTCTTTCAAGACAAAGAGAGGGGGCATTACAATGAACGTCATCCAATGCTATGCGCTTATCAACGACTACGATGAAGACGCTAAAGACCAATTTTACGATAGGCTGCAGTCGATCTTCGAGAAGTGCCCAAACAAGGACCTGATCATTCTGATGGGAGATTTCAACGCCAAGGTTGGAATGGACAACACTGGATACGAAGACATCATGGGACGACATGGACTGGGAGGAAGGAACGAAAATGGTGAGAGATTTGCAAACCTTTGTGCCTTCAATAAACTGGTCATAGGTGGCACCATATTCCCATACAAAAGCATACACAAAGCCACTTGGATTTCACCGGATCACACTACACAGAATCAAATCCACCATATCTTCATCAACAAAAAGTTCAGAAGAACGATGGAGGATGTGAGAAACAGGAGAGGAGCTGATATAGAATCAGATCACCATTTGCTGGTCGCCAAGATGAAACTAAAACTTAAGAAGCACTGGGCAACGGTGCGGACAACATCACAAAATTTTAATACGGCTTTTCTTCGAAAAGATTTGTTTCTCAGTTGGATGATTTTGATGGAGTTTTGTTCTCTGAGCTCGATAGTTTGGTCGTGGAGCTTTCATCGTCTTTCTGAACGAAATCATCAGCACAAACTTCGGGTAGGAGTGAAATGTTTGAATTTCTCAACATGTGATTCACAGCTTGTCCTGTACACCTTGATGTTGATTGGTTCTTGTTGACCTTAAATCTGTCATTATTTATTTATTATTTCACTCAAACTCTTTAACCATTGGTAACTATAATGAGGCAAACCTCAACCAGATTGTCCACATCTATTAATGTAGTTCATTCCGATATTCAGTGACTTTGTGAGGTTGTAGTGACCGGCTGGTCTCGATAAGAACACGTTTGGAATAAAAGAAACAACAATTATTATTGTAACCAATTGTACCAGTGATTGTTTTACTGTATTTGTTTAACTGTATCAGACTCTTTTCTTGTTCCGCTATCCGCCTTCTTCGGTTCGAACTTTCTTACGCTCTGCCCATTTTGCCTGTACTCGTTGGCACGTCTCGATATTCTTTCGATACCAAGAGATCGCCAATAAATATACTTTACCTGGACTAATTAAAGCCTTCTGGTTTACGAGTTATCAAAGGAACCAAGTCGTTTCTGGGCGCGTAATCAAATATTAGTGGTGATCATAGTCCGTCCACGACTCGACACCCTACTACAAGGTGATGCCATTTCTTGGTTTGACCACTCCTAGCTTTCTTTCAACTTAAATCTACACCAGTCAACATCACTAATGTGTCCACTGTTTTTCGTATTCTTGTAATGGTCATTTTGTAACTACTAGAAGTACGTTTTGAACTGATCTGGGGATTGGTAATACATACATTACACTTAGTATTATTGTTTATTACAATTGGTGTCGTAATAGAGAGAGAGCTATTATATAAACATAAAAGAACACTGGAAATGCTCCCTTGACATTTCCAGTGAACATAATTATGAATGAGAAGCCAAAACCATTGAAGTGCAGAAGACGAAAAGAGATGCATAAAAAACACGGAGAGTGAAATGCCTCCAGAAAACGGGTAGGCACAAAAAGTAAATCATATTCTTTAAAAAAAATGAATGTTACAATTTCCGAAGAATCCCTCGACGACGTCATTATAAGCCAGGTAAATGCTAGGGAAATTTCGTCCAATTCGTATATGTCACAAAATCATCCAGAAAATTGAGGGCCTATGTGCCATACTATAACTGAATGATTCCTAATTTTGGTTCTACAGACCAAAGGTTACCAATGAACTCATAAGTACAGTTGTTTTATGTATATTAACGAATTATGAAGTGAGGCCTGTTTCTTTAACTTAAGCCTTTTTTCTATCACAAGTGTGAGAGGACTCAGGAAATCTAGAATGCGGTCAGAAAATCAGTGTCAAGCTTTTAAGTTGCTCACTTGTCAAACAAGAACTCCTTTTCTTGGAACGTTTGACTAATTTGCAAGATTCTGAAGTTTCGTTACTTTGGATGTATATCTTAGGTATTTCAGTCAACATTTCACCTTCTATAGAATCTAGTTAATACTTGATTATTTAATTATCCATAATTCAAAATATGACATTTTTTAATAACTATTTAGAGAAAGCATTGTAAGCAAAGGTGAATAGTGGCTAGCAGTGGAATCCAGGATTAGTTTCAGTCTGAAGCAAGTACACGGTAACTAAACAAAGCATCTTTTGTTGTATTTCCAACAAACACTAATTGCTTTATATACATGAATTATCAGACAGGACTACACCTCAAATAAGTAATCATAATTTATGAGTAACCAAGCTAGAAATAATAGGAAATTGCACAATATGTGGACGATCGGTTAATAGTAGTTCAGAGACACTAGTCCATGTAACAACAGTTAGTGAGTCCTAGCTTCAGACAACAGTACAGATTACTTACTTGCTTACTTACTTACGCCTGTTACCCCTCATGGAGGAGCATAGGCCGCCCATTAGTATTCTCCATCCAACCCTGTCCTGGGCAATCCTTTCCAGTTTTTATTCATCCCTTTCATATCTGCTTCAATCTCCCGGCTTAATGTGTTCTTTGGCCTTTCTCTTTTCCGCTTCCCCTCAGGATTCCAAGTTAGGGATTGCCTTGTAATGTAGTTTGGTAATATCCATAATGTATGTCCGATCCACTTCCAACGTCTTATCCTAATCTCATCTCTAGCTGGAAGCTGGTTTGTCCTCTCCCATAAAACGCTGTTGCTGATAGTATCCGGAAAGTGAATGTTGAGTGTTGCGCGTAAACAACTGTTTATAAATACTGGTATTTTCTTGATAATGGTTGTATTAGTTCTCCAAGTTTCAGCTCCATACAATAGGACTGTCTTGACGTTCGTTTTGAAGATTCTCACTTTGAAATTAGTTGACAGTTGTTTCGAGTTCAAAATGTTCTTCAATTGTAGAAATACAGTCCTTGCTTTGTCAATCCTCGTCTTTACATCTGCATCAGATCCTCCTTGTTTATCTATGATACTTCCCAGGTACGTGAATGTTTTCACCTCTTCCAGAGTTTCTCCATCAAGTGTGATTGACTTGGTGTTCTCCGTGTAGTATTTGAGAATCTTGCTTTTTCCTTTGTGTATGTTGAGGCCTATTGATACAGAAGCTGCTGCTTCTACATTTGCTGTCTTTGTCTGTATTTGTTCGTGTCTAGGTTAGCATGTATTGACAGATACACTTTGCTAATCTTATTATTTAATCAACTTGATTAATCCTACTCACAAGTAGGTCAAATAGTTTTTAAGTAGGTGTTGAAGTATAAGCTATCATTTGAACTAGTTGATCCATTTCAAGAACCACAACTAGGAAAAAGGAACTATTCAATCTTTAGTTATTCTAACATATCTGATTAGCTCTTATTTGAAAATATCATTTCTACTTTAGAATAAAAAATCTTGGTGAATAGGTCAAGTATGATTAGGAAAAGACGTTGGAAGTGGATAGGACATGCATTGAGGAAATCACCAAACTGTATTACGATGCAAGCCACAACATGGAATCTGGAAGGGAAGACGAAAAGAGGAAGGTCAAAGAACACATTACGCCGGGAAATAGGAGCAGATATGAAAAGAATGAGTAACAACTGGAAAGGACTGGAAAGGATTGCCCAGGACAGAGTTGGATGGAGAATGCTGGTGGCCGACCTATGCTCCTCCACGAGGGGTAACAAGCGTAAGTAAGTAAATAAGGTCAATTATGAGGACAAATACATCCCCAATCAAACTAAATTGTAACATATGAATAATTGATTTTTCACTAATAGATCGATGACTATACTTTTGTCCCTTGATAGGATTTTCTTTGTTTCAGTCATAAAATCAGTAAAACACTTGTTCGAATCTTCCTCTCCTGAAATCATCTAGGTACATAATGGAAAGTGCTGTTTAGATAAAAAACTGAAAGTCATTCACAATCGTAATATTTGGTAAGCTTTGAGTGTAAGAAGACAGTTAAATATTTCAATATCCGTAATACTGTGGTACGTTAGAGAGTGGAGAGAGTCAGCCTTCCCTCTCAAAATGCTCTCATATGACCACGTGCATACAACCACTGATAGGGAAGTCCTACACATCACCTCACGGTGGGGGAGGTGTCCTTACCAAATTGAGAGGATGAAGGGCGAATGTCTGGCGCTTTAACCATGTTGGTGGATATAGAGGATCGACCTATGCTAGTTGGAGAACCATGATTCCAAATCAGTGGTGCAGATAGGATCCGGAATCCTGAGTGAACAAATGGTGTATGAACCAATTATCGATGAGTGGCTACCATGGGACTGCATCTCCTGACGTCGAGCCACTGTCTTATGGATTAGACCGTTAGGTCAAAGACTGGTGGTGTGACCCCCCCTCCTAGGAAAACCACCTGTTTCAGTTTTGGCACCCGGACAGTATCCCCACCCTCACACAAATTGAATGATTTATATGGTGTATATCTATTGATGTTTATATGTTTAAATAAATAGATCATGGATACAACAGATTGATTTTCCTTTAAAGTCTCGTTTATTATGATCTAGTGATTTAGAAACATATAACGTTTTGTATGTTCATTATTTTCACTGAACTGTATCATGATAATTACCGTTTGTCTGTCTATCTTTCTCTCTTTCTCTCTCTATAAACCAAAGTGAAATCTTCACTTATATCTAGGACTAGACTGTTAATATGATCTATTTATATAGCTTTTGATCAATAACAATTCGAGTGATCAACTAATGGTTAACTGTTTATATATATAGTTGAAATCATGAGTCAATTGAACCTAGATCACCATGAAAAACCTGGAAGGAATGAGGTCCTTACTTTGCCAATCCTTGCCTTTACATCTACATCAGATCCTCTTCGTCCACTATGATGCTTCTCAGACACGTGAAACATTCTACATCTTCCAGAGTTTATCCAATAAGTGTCCATCAAGTGTGATTGTTTTGGTGCTCTCAGCGTTTTATTTGAGGATCTGGCTTTTTTTTCTTGTGTATGTTGAGACCCATTGATGCAGAGGGTGCTGATACATTAGTTGTCTTCATCTATATTTGTCCGTTTCTATGGTTAGGAGGACCAGGTCATCTGAGAAGTCCAAATCAACTAGTTGATTTCTAACTGTTCATTGTATACCGTGCTTCCACTTAGATATGGAGGGATTCTAATCTTTTAGTACTGATCTAGTTCTATCAATTTACCTTAAGCTACCCAACATACATACATAAGTTATTTTAATGCCCTTAACTATTTGAGGACAAAATTACTTGATATAGCGTTTTACATATACCACAGAAACATTGATGTGTAGTATCGGTGTATATGTTAAGCCCATATACTTTATTCTAGTTGCTGGCCAAGCCAATTCACCTGTACATTGAGTCATCTTTTGATCTTGTTAATCATTTGCTTATTAACCTTGACTATATTTTTATATGAGGATATATGTGTACACTTCGTATCTTATTCATCATATGTCTGTCACTCATTTTTGCCTGACTATAAATGTTGATTAACGCTTGCTTAAATCGAGTTGGCTTCCCAGCCATCTCCAGTACGCATCATCTTTGCTTCGCTCGCTTCTGTTCGCCACATCACTCTGATTCCATGGCCAGAGCAATGAGTGTAGAAAATATGTGTATTCAAACTCCATTCTCGTATTTGACTTATTTAACTCCGTTATTAACCAACGCGGATTGATCATCTATTACATACGAGGATAGACAGTACGTACGATCAAAAAGGAATCAGATTTAGGCCACTACATAACTGGTTAGCCCGACTAGCGAACACGTAACATAATTGGAGGCCTCGCCGAACGAGCACGACGCAACAGAATTGGATGCCTTGCCGAACGAACACGGACCAGAATCGACAACCTCTACGTACGAACTCACTACAGATGAATATGAATTCATTCACTATTGTTTGTTTGAATCTTCCCATCCCAAATAGGACGAAACGCGCGTCCTGGATTTCACTGCTAGCCACTATCCATCTCTGCTTACCATTGATGAATATGGTTTGAATACCGAAAAACTGAATAGTATAAATCTCGGTTGATTAGTTTTCTAAACAGGAACTTACTTCAAAGCTCAAAGAAACTTCATGAAAGCTTCAGTAAAACAACTCGTTCACATTTACAAGAGAATCCATTCAAAATTCATTGACATTCAATTGAAGAATACAAATACAATTTAATTAGCCGTTCGTGGATTGGTTGAAGTTAGACATTAACACTGTTGGGTCCCGGCAAAATCAGTGTTCTAGAGGTCAAGCGTTCGCGCGCGAAACTGATAGGTCCTGGGTTCGAATCTCGCGAGGCGGGATCGTGGTTGCGCACCACCACTGAGGAGTCCCATAATAGGACGAAAAGAACGTCCAGTGCTTGCAGGTTTTCCATCGCGGTCTAGCTTCAAGTGACTCACGATTTCAACTATGAAAAATACTAAATCTCCACAAAAACCCTTTCTGATAATTAATATTATCAGCGACTATTAGAAGTGTCACAATGTAGAACTAAAATTGCGTATTGATGTCATTAGGTATCATTCAGATTATGAAGCTATTACTTACGTGCTGTTATAACTTTTATCCGCCTAGTAGAGAGTAGTGTCTTATTGATCGGACCAATGATACACGAAAACCGTACGAGCAGCTTAGAGTATTTGTCGGTCCTGCTTTCTGCCTAGCCCTGGAGAACTACGAAAGCCATTATCCAGAAGATACAGGTGTTTATTAACAGTTGTCTACGCAAGATACTTCGGATTCGATGGCCAGACACTATCATCAACAAGTTACTGTGGGAGACAACAAACCAAATTCCATCCAGCGGAGGAAAAAATCAGGAAGAAGTGCTGGAAGTGGATTGGGCACACTTTGAGGAAATCACCCAATTGCGCCACAAAACAAGCCCCCACATGGAATCCTGAGTCCCAAAGGAAAAGAGGAAGACCAAAGAACATATTACGCTGAAAAATAGAGACGGACATGAGAAAAATGAACAAAAGTTGGATAGAACTAGAAAAGAAAGCTCAGGACAGAGTGGGTTGGAGAAAGCTGGTCAGCGGCCTATGCTCCATTGGGAGTAACAGGCGTAAGTAAAGTAAGTAAAAGTTTCTGCCTAGCCCATACAGTTAAGTCCAGAACACTAACGACGGCCTCTGCAATATGAAACATACTGAGTTTATATACCAAACAAACTTACCACATCGTACCATAAAATAGAAAATAACATTTGTACAAGATTCAACCAAATGTGGCTGTGAATAGGGGAAACAGTAATTAATGGATTAGGGATAACTCAGATATGGTAAATCGTATAATAATAGTCTATAGGTCAAAATAAAGCTGATAATAAGAGGGATACGAATATGAATAGTTTAGTTACTTAACAATTATGGAAAAAAGGAAATATACATATCATATTGGTCCATAAATAGTCCTCAAAAGTTACCATTCATAATTCTCTTCGGGATATAACACTTACTTACCTAGGCCTATTACCCCACATGGGAGAACATAGGCCGTCCACAAACGTTCTCTATCCAACTCTGTCCTGAACAATACTTTCTAGTTATTTCCACTTGCTATTCATCCTTTTATTATCTGCTTCCAATTGTCAATGCATTGTGTTCTTTGACCTTCCTTTTTTCCATTTACCTTAAGGATTTCATGTTAGTGCTTGCATCGTACTGCAGTCTGATGATTACAATTAATGAATGTCCTATCCACTTTTTCATCGTCTTTTCCTAATTTCCTCTTCAGCTAGAATCTGATTTGTCCTTTCTCACAGTAAGCTGTTACGAAGATCAGTTATAGGTACTTACCGATTATCAGTTAACTAAAAACACATAATCAAGTAAATTAAGGACATTTTATTTTTCGAAATAAGGTCATTACATAGATCATGATCAATTTGTGATGGAGTTTTGTTCTCTGAGCTGGATGGTTTGGTCGTAGAGACTTCATCGTCTTTCTGAACGACATCATCAGCACAAACGTCGGGTAGAAGTGAAGTGTTTGAATTTCTCTCACATGTGATTCACAGCTTGTCCTGTGCACCTCGATGCAGAAACATAGGAACAAAAATCAAACCAATAGGAGATACAACCAAAACAAAGAAATAAATAATGACAGATTTAAGGTCAACAAGAACCAATCAACATCAAGGTGCACAGGACAAGCTGTGAATCACATGTGGGAGAAATTCAAATACTTCACTTCTACCTGAATTTTGTGCTGATGATGTCGTTCAGAAGGACGTTGAAAGCTCCACGACTAAACCATCGAGTTCAGAGATCAAAACTCCATCAAAATCACCCACCCACCTGAGCTACAAATCTTCTCCACCATCTCGAAATTCTTCATATTTTAATTCATATCATCTTCATTATGATTGGTAGAATGAATTAAATCATTTTTCTATTGTAGTGAATGAGAACACAATTAGGGACAATCAAATGTATTTGAGCTCAAAATCACAGAATATCTTGGTAAAATATGAGAACCATACAGTAATACTTCATTTGTAAACTATCCATCAATTGTCTCAAACTGGATTGTTTCTTCGTTCTCACGGCGATTGCTCTCTGTACTTGTTTTCTTCTTTTAGATCTTGTTGACCTTCTGCCGCCAGACATTTCACTTTGGATTGATGATACATCACTCACTTACTTACTTACGCCTGTTACTCTCAATGGAGCATAGACTGCCGACCAGCATTGTCCAACTCACTCTGTCCTGAGACTTCTTTTCTAGTTCTATCCAGTTTTTGTTCATTCTTCTCATGTCTGTCTCTATTTCTCCACCTGTAGCTCCTCCGGGGGCTACTGCCGGTCCCAATCCCTGGTAAAGGAGGAGGGTTGGGCATGGGGTTAGCGACCCCATCCCGTAGAAAACCAACCCACTAAAAAAACGCTAAGGAGAAAAAATTATTGGTGATACATACTACTACCTATATCTATGGACATCAGTAGCATACATCACACTATAAGCTTAATCCAGAAAATCTGAACTGTTATTTTAAACCTTCTTGAAGTGTAAATAAATTCAATGCTTGACATGGGTATGTTAACTGTTTCAACCATATTTCAATAAATCTATCTTCAAGTTTGACAGTTTGTATTCAACTACATATCAATAAACCAAATATTCAAGAAATGAATTCCATATGAAATATTCTATGTTGGACTAACTTTGAATACTTAAATCATATATAGTTAAGATTATCAGTCAATTGAAGCTAGACCACCATGGAAAATCTAGAATCACTGGACGGCCGTTTCGTCCTATTGTGCGACTCCTCAGCAGTGCGCATCCACGATTCCGCCTTGCGAGAACTTAGGACCTATCAGTATCGCGCCAGAGGACTTAACCGATAGACCATTGAGCCGGCATCTTAAACTTAAATTATAGTTAGAAATAAGTGTAGGATTAAAAATGTTGCGTTTAGATCTATCAATATGTAGGGGTGTATTATAACTTGTGGTCAAGTATTATTATTATTATTATTATTAATAATGGCTTTATTCAATATTATAATCTGATAAAATATAGAATTCTCAGCACGAGTTATTTCAACAAGTTTTTTTACTATAAAAAAACAAAAAAAACCCTAAAAAACAAACAAAAAAAAAACAGAAAAGGAATGAAAAAGTTTTAAGAAGAAACTGAGTTTATACAAATTATCGAATTGGAGACATGCTTAAGAGTACAGGTTATTTACTAGGTCAACTCTAACAGCCTGTTCGTCACAAAGTAAATTTGCTAAGTAAGGTATTATAGAACTTTTATAGACTTGCTTGCGTGTATGGATTTTAATGTATTTACGTCTCGTTCTACCAGAAGATATACAAGTAGAAAGATATGAATGAAGCGGATGGTTAGTATCTGATAAGATAACACCTGCCAAGAGTTTGCAAGACTTAAGATGTCTATCCACAAGCATATTAACAATGACTTCAAAAGATTCACCACATACCTTGCAAACTGCCTTCAGCACTCTACGCAAAATAGCAAAGTCTTTTCTCAAAAGCCCGGAAAAGAATAATGGAGAACAATATAAAATAAAAGGTAATATGCAGGAATTTACAAATTGTAAGAGTAAATGGCGAGTAATCCCAAAAGCATGAAGCCTTTTTATGTAGTATGTCAAACGGTAAACGTTTTTCGATAAGAGTAAAACATGAGCAGACCAAGAAAGATCAGAGGAAAAAATGACACCAAGATATTTGACCTTCGACACTGTGTTTACTAAGGAGTCTCGAGTGGATGCCCTATTATTGTATAACGTGATAGTACCGCCAATTAAAGAGCAGCGAATTATCGATCGGACCAATGATACACGGAAACCGTATGAGCAGTCTAGAGTATTGATCGGTCCTGCTTTCTGCATAGACCAGCCGGTTAAGTCCAGAACACGAACGACAGCCGCTGCAATATGAATCATTATATTTCAAACATACTGAGTTTATATACCAAACAGGCAGATCACATCGTACCAATAAAATAGAAAATAACATTTGTACAAGAGTTAGCCAACTGTAGCTGTGAATGTGAGAGATTGTAATTAATAAACTAGGGATAATTCAAGAATGGTAAATCGTATAATAATAGTTCAGAGGTCAAAATAAAGCTTATAATAAGAGAGACATGGATATGAGTAGTTTACTTATTTAGCAATTATACGATAAAAAAATATATGCACAGTATTGGTTCATAAATAGATTCCAAAGTAACAATTCATTTTACGTATCGGGGCATAGCACACCTCCCCTTTTTTGAAAGATCCGGAGTTGATATCCGGATGCGAATCGACAAAGCAAGAGCAGTTTATCTACAATTGAAGAACATTTGGAATTCGAAACAATTGTCAACCAACACCAACATCAGAATTTTCAATACAAATGTCAAAACAGTTCTACTGTATGGGGCGCAAATTTGGAGAGCTACGAAAGTTATCATCGAGAACATACAGGTATTTATTAGCATTTGTCTACGCAAAATACTTCGGATCCGTTGGTGAATACTATGGCGACTAACCAGATTACTGTCTGCAATAATAAGCTGTATTTAACTCTATTTAGTCAATGAAATCGGTACAATTAATGAAGAAGACTAATAATGTAACGGTGAGATTATAATTTATAGACGAACCAATCACGTATAAATTGACAGTTCTTGGATTTTAGAGCGAAATTCATTCATCCATTTCGTCAAATAGCACTTTAGTATTATAACTGACATCAATTCATAGTGAAAACATTGAATCTAATTCCTAACCCTAACCATCAATTGTAACTCATAATTCTAATTCTTCACACTGGTTTATAACCCTCATTTAGTTCTAGCAAGTAGGTGGATATAATCTCATTGAGAAATTTATTCAGTTGACATTCTTACTTTAATGAATTTGAAAAGATTGAATAGTTAAACTCATTCTATTGCACAAGCAGATAGCTATCACTACTCAATAGTTAAGTGGATATTGTGATGGCGTTTGAATAGAACAGTACTCGGTTTGAGTCGCAGAGTGAAAATCAACTCTGAGGTTCAGGTACATCGAGGACGAAGTGACGTGCATCAAACTGGATTCCACTGCTAACCACTATCTATCTTCGCTTACAAAGATTGAATAGTTGTAAAGTTCGAACACGTGTGTTTGAAATATGCCAATTAGAATAAAATAAGATTCTGGTCAAATTAATGAAAAGACCAAACAAGTTGGTTATTTCAATTGATTACCAAAGTATTAGAAGAAGAAGTAAAACTTACAGTTTCAGAACTGAAGGGTTCATTTGATTGAAAAGATATCCAGGATAGATGTAAGGAAGTTTATAAACCACTTATAGACTTGTAGATTAGATCTATATTATATCAAACATTATTCACTCCACTAGGCATATAAAGAGAACCTTTATTCAAAAGATAGTTCGGTTAACATTCTGTAAATACCTTCTAAAGTTACTTTGATATGAATTGGATTTACAATGTCGGCAAGATGTGCAACAATGAAGCTTCATATTATACTCAACTACCTCATTATTTCAATATGAAAGGTAATTCTCCGAAATAAGGTAACACACTTGATACTGTTACATTTTAACCAATAAGTTCAAGCAGTTTAGTAGGCAAATGTTCACTCATATTTTAGCGGACAAGTAGACGAGTGAGGACAATCAAATGTATTTTAACACAAAATTACAGAAAATCTGAGTAAAATCTTACAACCATACAATGAACAGTGACCGGTCAAAGGCCGTGAGTGACCGGCCTCAAGCAGTTGTCCTTTGGACACTGCGATCACGCTCCCAGGTCGTTAAGACCAACACTAATCCAACTTCCTTTTCAGGTCCCTCAGGAAATACCCTTCCATGGTGTGGGCAGCCGAGAAGTGATATTAGCCTTCATACCCGTAAATGAACGGTGAAATTGCAAACTATCAATCAGTTGTCTCAATTTTGACCGTTCCTTCTGCAAAAATCAGTTTCGTCCCCGTTCTTTCCTTGTCGATCTTCTGGCGAAATACATTCTATGGCTGACCATCATTATATACTACTTATGTGGATATAAGTAACTCACAACACAATATGATCAAACCAAACATACAAAAACTTTAATCTATGAATTCACTATCGCTTACTTAAATAATAAAGAATCTTCTTTCAATGCGTTACTATATCTACGTTGTAGGAATATACTAGATATATTATCTATAAACTGCAGCTGCAACCGTATATATATTGTATGGAACTTGTATGAATATTCATTTCTAATAAACAGATCAAGAGCAGCTACTATTGTATTATTATTGACGTGAACCGCGAAACAAGAAGCCTTAACAAACTACGGAAGCTATTTTTCAGGGGGACGGTATTTCATTTCATTCAAAGCTTGTATAACAGTAACATTTACTTTTGTCCCTAGTCTATTCTACAGAGCATAAGCTTTCGTTTGATGTATGACTCACTGCCATAGCCTTTTCTGTTCCAAAGCTATTGTTATTCAAAACGTAACTTTTTGTACTCTATTTTCTACTCTAATCCACCAGTTTTGGACATAATTGTATTCCCCTAATTATTGTACGTTGTGGTCCCGTTATTCATCTACTTGTTCACACTAATCTGAAATCGAGTACCAGATCGGAATTTGGAATAAAGCGAGTAGTGTTCCATTTGTCTTGTCTTCTCTCTCTCGCGCGCGTGCCTGTCAGTCAGTCAGGGATAGAATAGTTTTCTTCTCGCTTTCCCCACTTCGAACTCACGCATGCTAGCCTCAAGGATAAGCCAGTCAGCCTATCACGTCAAGGTCTTAATCTACATTGGACAAGTTATCCTCAGCACGGAAATGGGTAGACAGATCAAGGACGTAACAATTATTATTATTATTATTATTAATAATAATGGTTTTAATCAATATCTTATTTTCATAGTTGAAAGCGCGAGTCAATTGAAGCTAGATCACCATCGAAAACCTGAAAGCACTGCTTGACGGCCGTTTCGTCCTATTATAGGACTCCTCAGCAGTGCGCATCCACGATCCCGCCTCGCGAGCGAGATTCGAACCTTGGACCTACCAGTCTCGAGCCGGAGCCCTTAACCGATAGACCACTGAACCGGCCGGCATCCGACGGTGTTAATTTCTAACTTCAACCAACCCACGAAGGTGAACAATTGTTCACCAATTGTCTTCAGTGAGTTCCTATCTCACAACAGACGTGGTTTGAACTCTACAAGTTTAAATCTCCACAAAACCCCTTCTGATAATATCTTATTTTCTGGCACAGCATAGAATTCTTAACACAAAAGCATTTCACCAAATTTCTGTTTCTTATATCTTGATCGATTCTGACGATAAATATTTGAGTGATTGCCAGTTAGATTAATGTTAGCAGTTCAGAAATTGACATTTGAATAATGTTCATTCTCTTTGATGAATATTGCCAGACATAACGATGTTTCTGATTGTACTATTTTGTAACTTGTACAGTGAAAGGTCATAAACTTTTCAGAAATACACCAAAACTGATAACTTGTTGTAATATATCTAGAGAGCCAAAACAGGTAACCCATATATTCAAGTAGAGCTGCCTTATATTTTATTGTGCCAATATATCATGAAGTTCTTGTAAACTTCATCTTTCGATTGGATTACCTAAGTTTACCAAGATGATCAATCCGTAAAATTTCATAAAATACAGTTACTTAGTAAGTTTATAGTTTGTTCATGTAAACTAATGAAACTATTCAGTAATCCACTATTCATTTTGCATTTCTTCTTTGAATCTTTCCATTGATGCTTAGGACTGCTAGTGATCTGTCTCTTATTGACATACGTACATCCTGTACGGATTCCCTCGATATTGACTTGAGTCATAAACGTTATCATCTTGGATGGATAGTGGCAAGCAATGGAATCCAGGACGCGCGTTTCTTCCTATTTGTGCCTGCATTTCAGAGTTGATGTTCAATCCGACACTCCAGTCCAAAATAGAACAAAACACGCATGCTGAATTCCATTGCTAGCCACTATCCATCTTTGCTTATAATCATTCTCACATTGTTGTTACATTCTTAGTCTTTGGTATCAGTTCAGTTGAAAATGGTTAATTTACTTTACAAATAATCTAAATAGTCAATATACGTTTTTAAATACCTAATCAGCTTTTCTTTAATTAGTCTTAGTAAGCTCAAGTTTATACTTTTAAAAGTACAGATTCCTTAAATGAATTCTTACCGTTTCAAAGAGTTCAGGGTCAAAAAAACATTTCATACAATAACAGTAACATTAGAGATTGGTAAGAAAACCAGCTAGAAGTCATTAGTATTGTATGTGTAAATACCATTGTCGTTATGATTATTATTAGAAACAACCTTATTGATTAAGCAGTTTTACAAATCTCTTTCTTATTATATAGTATAGACAGATTGTTCTCACCGTTGAGTGTAATGTAATAGGTTTGTATGTCAGTAAGGGGATTTGTGAAGATTGTAGCATTTTCGCAATTGAATTCACGAGTCGATCTGAGATAGAGCACCACTAAAAACCCGGAAGCACTGGACACTGTTTCGTCCCAGCGTGGAACTCCCCAGAAGTGAACATCTACGATCCTCCAGGTGGGACTCGAACTCTGGACCTTCGGTTTCGAACGCTAACACTTCACTTCTAAACTTGACTATACTCTAGATGGGGATTTTGTAGAGCAAGTGCATAAGTTCTGCAGTTCCGTACAGGAATCATATTCTGCATTTGATGTTTTTTAAATACAGTTAAAAACTACAGAGTTAAATATCTACAATGGAGCACGAAGAGATGAACAGACTCTATCATTTCGAAGTGATATACTTGGGTGATATCAAATATGCTAGAAAAAAGGTTTGTAAAAAGCTATTGACATAATGAATATGGAAAGATGCAAATAAAAAAGGAAGATTGCCGAAACGCCCGAAGATACAAATGGGTGATTGAAGGCTATGTATATGTATAATATGAATATTTTGTAATTTTTCTTATTAAACATACATACCTTCCGTCTATTATCTAGTTTTACACTGACCATGATGGACTAAGGAATTGGATGTGTTGCTTCTCAACATAAAGATAAGGCTTGAATAGACGAATCGTCAAAGTCCTCAATGTGTACAAGTTTCTTACCTTCCTTTCCTTCGAACCAATCCGTCTTACTTTATAAACAATTATGAGCGAAGATTCTACTGTAGACAGATGACCAGAATTGACTAGATCTTCAACAATCGGGTTTTTGTATGATTTACATTCACCTTTCAATAACCATTCTGGATAGTGCTCCGATATGTGTTTGGAAAGAGCATGGGTTATGCGGTTACTATAATAAGTGCCGTAAGAGCAAATGAACTTGTATATGTATAATAAGGTGGTCTTAAAGCGGCAGTTTATTCTTTACACATCATTTTATCAGTTATCTTCTGAAATATACAATGCATATCTCATTTGAACAAACTGCCTTCTTCAAAGATTCACTAAAACTCCATTATTTTGTTGAGTGACTCGTTGGGTTCCTTTCGTTGTTGTAAAATTGGAGCTATAGACTATTTATTCAGTTAACAAAGCATGTTTATTCATTATTCGGGTAATCACCTATTTATAGAAACACGCTTAATTCATTTGGTAATGTTTACTTAAATCTTCTCATTGATGTTTAGGATTGCAATTGATCAGTCTTTTATTGGCATATGTAAATACTGTGAGTATGGCTTCCATATTGCCCTGATTCACGAGCCTTATAAGCGAAGGTAGATAATGGATAGCAGTGGAATCTAGGGCGCGCGTTTCGTCCCACTTGGAACTCGGCAGCTGGAAGTATCTGCATCTCAATTGATGTTCACTCCGGAACTCGAACCCACTACAGCTCACTTCAAACACTATTACATTCATATGTATTCATGGATAAGTGTTGTAAAATTCTTATTCAATTGTTTTTAATCAATAAATATAAATCAATAATCAGAAGGGGGGTTTTGTAGAGATTTTAGTAATTTTATATCATTGAAATCATGAAGCAATTGATGCTAGACCACCATGGAAAACCCGGAAGCACTGAAAAGCCGTTTCGTCCTATTGTAAGATTCTTCAGCAGTGCGCATCCACGATCTCGCTTCGCGAGATTCCAACCCAGGATCTATCAATAAACTTCAATGATGATAGTTCTTATGTCATTATAATAAGTAATTTAATTGAAAAAAACAAGATATGTGAAATAAACAAGTTTGGATTTCATCACATATCAAGATTTCTGTTCTTATTTTAGAGCATCTAAGGGCTATAAATTAATGTTAGCTGCCATTTCCCGTAGTAACACACCTAGTAATGATCCATAACATGAATTGAAAATCTAACGCCAGTAAGTAACAAATCTCAACTTCTGTTGTGTCATATACTTTGTTAATTATTATATCACATTATATATTTTTTAATTAGAACACCCATTTATAAGCCTTTGGCACAGTGCCAAATTAATGATGCGTTAACCAGTACGAGCAGCCTAAATTCAATCTGTGAGTTTTAATTAGTGTTTCCGCTTAGCCCTACCTGTTGAGCTCAGAACATAGCTTTCACTATATGAATCATATATTTCAGATATACATGATTTATATACAAGCAAATCATGCCATATAATAGAAAATAACAATTATGCAAGACTAAGAAAAAAGTATCTGAGTGTGAAAGATTGTAACTAATAAGTTGGGAATAACTTATGAATAATAAATCGTATAATAGTAGTCGATAGGTCAATTAAAAGCTTATAATAAAAGAAATAAAACTTTCTTACTTACGCCTGTTACTCCCAATGGAGCATAAGCCGCCGACCAGCATCCTCCAACGCACTCTGTCCTCAGCCTTCCTTTCTAGTTCTATCCAACTTTTGTTCATTCTTCTCATGTCTGTCTCCATTTCTCGGCGTAATGTGATCGTTGGTCTTCCTCTTCTCCTCCTTTGGCCTTGAGGATTACATGTGAGGGCTTGTCTTGTGACGCAGTTGAGTGATTTCTTCAGTGTGTGTATTATCCACTTCCAGCGCATCTTCCTGATTTCTTCCTTCACTGGAATCTGGTTTGTTCTTTCCTACAGTAACTTGTTGCTGATAGTGTCTGAATAAGAGGAATATAAATACATATAATCTAATTACTCAATAGCTATACAATATGGATATATTGTATAATATTAGTCCATAAATGGCTTTCAGAAGTTATCCATAGTTTAATCTTTATTAAGATATAAAAACTTCAAGGTATCCTCCTAGAATGCAAAACAATCGATTGAAAAGTAAAAACAAACAACTCCGGTAAGAGAAGAATTCTTGTTGTTAGTAATGATGACTAAACCAATTGGAAGAAAACTAAATCGGAAAGTAGCGGATAAGCTGTGTATTAAAGACAAAACTCCCCGATATAATTCAACGTTTCGGTGGTAAGTAACAATCTGTTGGAAAGCTGGGTGGTTTACGATAAACAAAAGTGGGTGGAGTGCTACTGGTTTCTGTGGCTTGGTATTATATTAGCCAAATTATGTTGTTTGTATTGGGACAACAAGTCTACGTGAGGAAGAATCTTCCTTTAAGAGCATTGTTTGACTCAATTAAAGACATAGAAACAGGCAACGAAGAGTTTAGCAACCAATGGTTACGGTGTCCTAGGAGTTAAGTTGCAAAACTGAAAAGTCACTGTCTGTACGTTGCAAAACTGAAAAGTCACTGTCTGTACGAGAAGCTGAGACAGAATCGATGTTAAATTCGTCAAAGCCCAAGATTATGATGATTCACTGTGTCCTGAAACTACCTTTCAGTAATTCCGAAGAAAAACGCCTACATGACATACAACAGATACAGTGACAGTCATAACAGTTAGAGATGTATCAAGTTTTATAACTTCCGCTCACATCAGTAACATTGATTCTTACAAATCAGATGAGATATATGTTAACGTTGATTGACCTATACAAAACTCCTCCGTTATAAACCACGAATCAAGATTCAAAAAAAGTCAGGCGATATACCTTGTATCATTCCCGATTTGAAAACACATAGGATTATATACATCAGACACAAAGCTACAATGCATCAGGATTCTGAAAATCATATCTGGCCTCAACTAGGTAATCTGTGTCAAGAATTCCTTACTGTACTAAACATACAACATTGAATAGAACCATTATTATTATTATTATTACTATACAAAACTTACTAACATGTATATAATTATCTAACTCTAATCTATGAAGCCTAAATGATAGACTAACAGCTTACAGCTAAGACAATATGCATTCGAGATTGAAAACATATAAGCGGATTCACAAGGCAGTGGCTATCAGAGTTTCATATTACTTCGGACAACAAAACTACTGTCGTTTAAGTATTTCTACTTCAGTTTATATGGCACAAAATATTTGATAGAAGTAGAACTCTCCTTTTAAAAGTGTTGTAGTAGATACAAGTATCAGCTTCTCCTGTTGTCACTGGGGTTAACACACCTGATAGATGGCTACATACGTAAAGCCAAGTACTTTAACACTGTCTTTAAATCTCGGAAATGAAGAGGTTGCATAACCGACATTCAGGTTAGACAAACAAAAAGAGTGATAAGATTCGAGTACATTATAATAAGATAAGAATATTTCTTGTCCCTGAAACAGTCGTGAAGACCGCTCAGTTATTGTAAACATGATCTTCATTACAATCTTTGAGCTATGTAGTAGAGAAAATTGTTTTTTGGTGAATACTGGACAAGTATGATGGATATTATTCATAAAAATATCTGACTAAACATCCTTATGATGGCGTATGCTCAATGAAACAGAACATCATGAATGAAGTGCGCTAGTCAACCCTTCAGTCACAGAAAAAAGCCTAGAACGAATGGAAAATTTTGTTAAACAATTCAGACCCTAGAAATAGGTACAAGTCTTTTAAAGTAATCTTTACAATAAAACTATCGGCGTACACAAACACACCTATATAGATTTCTGACACAGGGTAAAAGCGATATGTAGTGTTTTTTTGCTTATGCCCCATCCTTAAAACGCCTTTTCGAAAAAAACCTTGCATATAGAGATTCATGTGTAATAGATATAGTCTATACTGTAGTCTTTGTAGAAATTGCTGAATCTTCCTTCGCTCTCGTACAATTTAAAAGTACTTGACAAAAAGAATATGATTATATACTACTTAAAACTAACCAGTTAATAAGTAGTAGACAAGTTAATGGTAGGCAATTCAGAACACGTTTCCTGCTTCAAACGCCATCACGTTATCCACTCGGCCACTGAGTCCTCCCTTAAAGAGAATATAATAGAACACTTTAAGAATTGAAGTCCCAGTAGAATTTTGTTTTGGCTAATGTTCACTTGAAAGTCTACGTAGGATCAATCATGTGTATATTAAAATAATCATTACTGATATATTCTGTCTTGCATTGTTAGAACACTCACAACTGCTGTTCTGAGTCGACTTCTTCATTTCCTGCATGCCTACTTGAGAACCATTATCTCCTTGTTTGACCTATAATACTTTTATTCTCCATATATTTAAGTGACTGTATCAGACAAGGAATAAAGTTTTCCTATTCTCACTTATTGATTATTCAAGTTATATCTGTAGTCTACTGAATATAACTCCATAGTTTATATGGATGAATATATGTGCTATCCTTTATACACTTGGATACATACACTCTCCCGTTACTTGACTTCCACGGTTTTATCTAAGACACATTTGTGAAGATCATCAGATGGAATGTTATTTGCTCTCTCTCTATTCAACTACAACAGTACATCAAGCATTTGTTGTAAGGTAAACGACAAATCCTTTGAAACTTTTCCTCATAATCTTGTGTAATGATACGATTTGTCACTCTTGACCAGCTTTCATTTGTTAACTGCATTTAAATGATAAAAGAACACTTCTTTTTGATGTTAATGAGCCATCACATTAATTTAATATTATCAGAAAGGGGGTTTTGTGGTGATTTAGTATTTTCATAGTTGAAAGCGTTAGTCAATTGACTGACTTCGAGAAGTAAATCCAGGAGTTCTAGTGAAAAGCAGTGACCAGTGGAGTTCAAACCACGTCTGTTGTGAGATATCAACTCACTGATGACCTCACTCTGCCTGAGGTGTTTGTATACAGGGCCTTTAAGATGTTAATAAACTTCTCAGGCACATCTTCCTTCAATAGGCAATTCCAGAGAACAGTCCTGCCCAACGAATCGAAGGCCGCCTTGATACCAAGAAACACTACGATTGTTGACCTATGATTAGTATGACGATGTTCTAATATTTGGTGGAGGGTGAAGATATGATCAATGCATCCTCGACCAGAACGAAAACCAGCCTGCTTCTCGTGAGTCAATCGTTCTCAGGTTTTAAACAACCTACAAAGAATGACAGAAGCCAATAGTTTGGACGCAATCGGAAGTAGACTTATCACCCGATAAATGTTACAGGAACAACGTGAGCCCCTTTTAAAGATAGGAACGACTATCGACTAATTCCATGACGTCGGAACACTCTGGAGCTCCCAGACCTTTGTAAACAACGCAGCCAATTCCTTAGCCAGAAAGTCACCACCATCTTTGAAAAGAGCCAGAGGTAAGTGATCTGGACCCGGTGATTTGTATCGTTCCAAGAGTTAGAGTATCTTGCGAAATACCTAGTCAAAATACCTTCGCGTTAACTAATTTTTTCCAAAGGAACAATGATCATTTGCATAGAAATTCATTTCAATTCTCTTGAAAAATGACGACCAATTTCAATCTCAAATGATATGCCACAATGCATTGAACCTCACGTGGAGTTCGATTGATCTCACTGAGTGATGACATGCAACCTTAATTAATATTCAATGAAACACATACATTCGGTGAACAGTGAAATGTGTTTATCCAGAATATCGGGTAAATATGAGTTTGTCCGTCACAGTGACTGATGTGGATTATATCATCATGATGATTCAGCACAGTCTCATTCATAGACCAATATACACAGGACACTAAAACTAGTTTAGTTTGAAAGAATGGAGATTATCACTGAGCGTTGCATATATTGATAAAGTAAGTATGTGAAAACTAGATGATTGTATGGGAAAACGACCAGCAAACTCATTTGAAGTTGCATGGTAAATGGTTACAGTGTTTATTTATAATTGGAACAAGATCTTTTATGAATAGACAGCCAAAAGATTCGTTTCACTTCATTTTCTGTTTTTAAAAGTAGTAATGTGTTGTCAAATGAGAATTTCATTGATGTTTGTTTCGCGCTTGGGTGTCAATGTGTGTAGGCGATTGTCGGAAGTTTGTGCTTGTGAGAAACAGGTTGTAGTCTGTGCACAGTTGCAGTAATAATGATAATAATAATAACAATAATAGTGCAAATTTTCTGGCATATAGTATGCGCGTAAATACGATTGTCAGTACAAGTCATCATTTCATTTTTTTGTGTGAGAGCTGTGATGCTGCCTGGGTGCCCAAACCGAAGCAGAGATTATTACGATACGATGAGCCAGAATCGAAAACAATGTGACTATCACGTAAGATCCTATCGATCAGGTTTTCAAATCATATCAAATCCACAGGTTTAGGATTAGATCTATTATTATAACAGTACTAATGACGAAGTACACTACAATTCTATAGTCTCATCCGATAACCAGCCATCTCAAAGAATCTTAGCTATCACCTGTCAACCGGTCTAAAACGGCACGCTATGAGAGAAGAGTAACGCTTCCGTAAAACGTAAACGATTACTACACGTAGGAAACTACATAAAATTTCGTTTTAACTCGGCTTTTCGTATTGTTGTTTCAAAGTACCCTAAAACGAACGTTCATTTACTTTTATGCTCATATATATGTGTGTATTCATTTTCAAGTTTTTTTCCAAAAAGAAATCCGAAAACATTACTGCGAAAATTGTTTTTGCGCTATTGCATGTTAACAAAACGCGTGTAAATCAGTTCACTTCCCTCTTACCATCCGTTTTTTGCCCTAGTACATGTACGCGTGTACTTTCGTCATGCACTCACAGCTAATCGTTTTCCTTTTCTAATTGTTCGTTTTGCGAGATATATATGAGCCACGTCAAACATTACATTGCCTCAACACCGAAATCCTCACTATGGAGATCAGATTTACGAAATAATGCAGGACTAGCCGCATTATCATTTAGGCAGAAAATACCATCAGGAGTAGTGGATAATCTATCAAGCATGGCAAAATACACAGAAATATGCCTTTCAGATCCGCATTTTAATCTGTAGTGGTAGTCCATAGTACGTATAGCAAGTATCGAAGTAGAGAGTTTGCATGATGAAGCAAACCAGAAATAAAAAGTGAACAGCAATGAAGAACACCTACTAGTGAGCATAATTTTGTGAGGGTTTTGTATTTAGTGAAACTGTTAGTGGGGCTTGTCGCCACATATCTGGTCTAAAATCATTACCGTCAGCCTAATATGAAAGACATTCAATACTAGATAAATACAGCAAACTTTTATCTGAGTTAACAGCAATCATCTTCTCAAGCAGACGACGTAGGGAAGTAGCAAGTCACTGATTGTAAGATATGTTATGAGAACCGTTAGTATTGAGATCATCTGGACAAACGTCAGCGGTTTTAAGATCACTGATTACATCATGGATCATTTCATAAAATATGGCTGTAGAACAACGTGAACCGAATGAAATGTAGTTGTAATTGAACAGTCCACAAAGAGTGCTAGTCGTTAATAAACCTGATGAAAGTTTATCCAAAGGAATCTGCAGATAGTCGTTTTTTAAATCAGTTTCACATAAAACTTTAGAATAGTGAACTTGACTAATAATAATAATATATTCTGAAAATAATATTTACAGAATTCACACCAGTTTACAGGCATGATCAGATTGTTATAAAAATCAACATTTAATGTAGAGAACAAACATGAAATATAAGAAAGTTTTATGTTTGCTAGTTTAGTAATCGATAAATAGTTTATATATGGCAGGCCAATGCAACACCAGGGAACTTGTCATTTTTTCTTAAGTGGAGAGCCTGATGATTAATCAACGTTGTTCTGTAAGGTCATTTCCAGTGCCAGAGCGAGTTATTATTAATTATCTACAACTAGAGAAAGTAAGAATAAAGCAAAGAGCACGGAACAACAAAACAATGATAGCAAGTAAGAGGTTAAACATTTAAAGTTCCTATAATCTCACTTGTGGAGTAAGATACACTTGCATGCGCTAGAGCATTTAATGCATTTTCAGAGGAGCAAAAAGCATTAATTGAGCGAACAAACAATGGGAGAGAGTTTAACATACGGATAGTTTGAGGTAAATTATTCCAGAGCCTAGAAAACTTACAGGCAAAGTAATTGATATAGAGAGAAGATCTAGAATATGTTTGTTTCGCTAAAGACTAGGAGTTACGAATGTCGTAATGTGGGGCTTAAGCACATTGAATCGCCTGATTGGATGTGAAGGAGAGTTTGTTAAGTATTTTGAAAAAGAAGATAAGGTTAAGTTTGAGTCTCCTCTTCCATAAAGGGTCAAGCCCTAGTTTACTACACCTCGAATTATATGTCAAGACACTATCAGTTCCAAGAGTACGAAATGTAAATCGTCTCTGTACTGATTCCAGTCTTAATTTATCCTTTATGCGCGTGCTACTAAGGAGAAACGCGCAGTATTCGAGGAGTGGTCGAACACAGACTTTGTACATTAATATACGAGATTCGCTTTTATGAAGGTTTCGAGTTATGAAACCTATAAGCCATTGAGACTTGGACGTTTGTTTCATTATCTGTTCAGTAAACGACAAGTCGTCGGAGTACCTAAGTCCTAGATCTACTACTGTGTGTAACCTAGATAACATTTCCCCATTTATGGTAAGATTGAGATTGAGTGATGTATCACCGAAGCATAACCAACCACATTTAGCTGTATTGAGCTTCAGTTGTCATTTCGAGCACCACTGTGCTACCTTGTTAAGCTCCGGGCTGATACAATTTTGAATATTGCTCAGCTCATGTGGAGAAAATGAGTACACCACCTTAAGATCGTCTGCAAACAAAAGGGACTTACCCACACTAAAACACTCAAAAATATCATTAATGAAAACTAAAAAGAGCAAAGGACCTAAGACACTACCCTGAATTACCCCACTTCTAACAGGGACTGCGTTCGACAATGAAGAGTTGATTTTAACTATTTGATGTCGATTGCTGAGGAAGGAATCAAACCAGGCTAGTAACGGGTTTTGGACCCCATAAGATGGGAGTTTACCTATGAGAAGTTGCTGGTTGACCATGTCGAAGGCCTTAGAAATGTCCAAGTATAGCACTAGTACTAGATATCCTTGTCTATGAAGAGAATAGACTAAATTAAAGAAGTCAAAATGACATGTCATACAAGATCGATTTTTAAGAAATCCATGTTGCAAATCATCAATAAATTGTTCAGTCAATAAATAGTTGGATAGTTCGTCACTAATAATTTTTTCCATAATCCTAGAGATAACTGGAGTAATATTTATTGGCCGATAGTTGTTCATGTCAGTCTTATCTCCGGATTTGTAACGTGGTATGATGTACGCGGTTTTCCAACGGTCAGGATAAGAGCCTGATTCCATAGAGAGAGTAAACAGTTTAAGGAGAAGTTGGATATCTGGACCACCATATTTGTAGAGAAATGATGAAATCCCGTCTGCACCGTGACCTTTCGAAACCTTGAGCTTATTTATAACCTTACTAATTTTCAGACATGTAAAGGAGATAGATTTAATTGAGTTACCAGTCAAGCATATAACTCTAGAAACAGAGCCATTTATGGACTCTTTGCCATTTGCAAAATTACCACTGAAAAGGTCTGCTATAGTTTTTGGGTCATATATAAAACTATTATTATACAGGATGCATGGTATATCAACATTTTGAGTTGATTTAGCACGTTTATTGTAAAGGTGGATTAGGTTTTGCACTTTTGAGCTAGTACGTAATGCTAATAGCTCTTCACTGATGGCTTTCAAGCTATGTTTCTCTCTTATTTGGTTAAAAATTATTGTTATTTGTGTGACTGCCGTGAAGTCGTTAGATTTAAAATAACGTTTCTTTAGGCGTCTTAGTTTATTACGATATTTAGCTGGTATATATAATTCGTAATGTTTACTAATCCTGCAAGTCTTAATTGGTGCACAGGAGTCTAGACAAGAGTTAACAATCAAATAGAATATGTTTATGGCATCTGTCAGACTATTACATGAGAAGAATTCATCCCAGTCTGACAGTTTGATCAGTGAGCGCAAGAGGTCCCAGTCTGCATGCTTATAGTCTCTATACTTGCAGGTTCTTTGAATTGGTCGGTTGTAGGAGGGATGGATGGGGAGAGCACAAGCTACTATCCTATGATCACTGCTTTCAAACTCGTTGTATACTTGTACAGATAGGGGAATGACATTTCTACTAAATATTAGATCAAGTGTACTATCACCCCTTGTTGGGGTACGAACCCACTGTGACCAGCAGTACAGATTAAGGATTGATAAAAATTCATCATTGCTAGACTGGCGACTACCGGCAATCCAGTTAATCCCAGAATAATTGAAATCGCCAGTGATAATCTTAGCACTGAAGTTTAGAGTAGATGCGTGTATAAATGCATTGATAATAAAATCATTCAAATTATCAGTACTATCAGGAGCTCTATATATACAACCTAGGAGTAGACTATGGTTTAGGGTATTGATTGATATCCAGATCGATTCTGGTAAACTATTCAAGATACTATCTTCAACTTTGTTTGTTGTTAAGGTATTCAAAGCAAATATAAGACAACCGCCTCCTCGCTTAGTTTCTCTGTCACAGCGATAGAGTCGATAGTTTTGGAATCGGCCACTGCTGGATAACACCACGTTTCAGTGATAAGTATAAAAGAAGGCTTGGCTAGGAAGGCTAAGGTTCTCAAGGCTGAAATTTTGTTCAGAAGTGAACGTGCGTTAATGAGTAATAAGTTTACAAAGGGAGTGTGTAGTGTAAAAAAACCGAGAGCATCCTTATTGATGGTATGAGTTCTAGCTATGCCTGGACTATGGTTTAATGTGTTTGCCGGATCGCATGGGCTATAGCATGAGCGAACTGTAGTGCTAGTGGAACAAGGAATCTCTGGAGGCCGAAAAAAAATCCTTATTTTGGTAAGGTTCAGTAATTTGTTGTACTTGTTTTGGTGGACAATTAAGACAGGTGCCTGCATGTTGGGGTTGCGTTGATGGTGCATAACCTAGTATGCCATCTTCTCCACTGCGAGAGTGATGATAAGAGTTACATCTTGCAGGTTTATTATTTATTACATATGGGGGAAACCATGCGGCACGTTGGTTTATTGCCGTCTGTCTAATAGTAGGACTGCATACATGATGGTTGTAGTGGCCGTCTCGTGTAACGTTTGAACGAAATGTGTCCTTATAACCTCCCTTACGATGAGTAGGGTTAAGCATGTTTTCAGAAATTATACTTTTGTTTGGTAAAGCCGTTGAAATATTTTTGGTAATCGGTTTAGAACTAGAGGGTTTTTTATTTACTTTCTTCTTAATTGGTATATTCTCTTTAGGTTTAGCAGTGTTTTTATGAGCTTTCACAATAGAATCAGGTGTTCGATTTTGGGCTTCCGATATTACAGTGGAAAGAATGACATTAGAGTCTCCATCAGATATGTCCTGGTTATCTGGGGCCACTAGGGGTATGAGAGGCAAACTAGCACACTGCATTGGTATATCAGTACACTGACTAACATGAGATAAATTAGCTGCACCTGTGGGTTCAGCTGCTGGCGCGATCACATTTGTTGTGACCTCAACAATGTTATTTTCGTTTATGGTACGCTTTTGTGTTAATCTTTGATTGGTGGTTTTGTCTGAGACTATACGAGCGTTTTTAAACTTCGTATGCGCACAGACTAGCTGTTCAGATTCTATCAAACGTTCCGCTAATAAATGGGAATCGAATCTAAACAGGATAGGGCACGAGTATTTTTGATGCTTTTTGTTAAGTCGGTTACATTGGCATGGACTGTCCTGGAGGTTAGCTGCCTTTAGTATCGAGTTTCTTACAGTTTTAATGGCAACTTTGTCAGGTATATTATATATAATCACGTTATTTCGTGAGATTATTCGCTTGGTGACTTCGCTAGCTATCGAGTCAATAACGGATTCTACTTTGATCCTGTCTTCGAGTTCAGAAGTAACAATATCCTTTGACAACAGCAGTCGAAGGGGTGACAGTGTCTTTAGTTCTAGTTTAAGATCATCATGCTTTAATAAAGAGCCCGCAAGTGACTCCACTTTAGAACGTATATCACTTAATTGCTTAAAGACAGAGGCTAATTCGCTCTTATTAAGATCGATACCATATTTTCGTGAGTTAGAACTCATTATTAAGTTAGACATAGAGTCATCCAGCAACATGTGTGGAATACGTCCACTCCCACTATTATCTGGTGCAACAGGAGTTGCAGAGCGTGGGGTATAGGTAAGACCAGAGTTGTTAATATCTGAAGAAATAGGACTTTTTCGAGCACGTTTTTGTTTCAGTCGAACCATTTTTCTTCAAGGGTTAATTGAATGTTCTTATTGATTTATAAACTAGGGTTTAACGATATATAAGCACTTTATAATAAATACCGTGTCAGCGTAACGCAAATTTCAAACCACCACTAGGAATATCTTCAGCTTTAACTGTGGTGTGCGTTTGATTCAACAAACCGGAATTCAATGTTAAAGACTGAATTCCTATCCCTTCATGAACTTAACACAAGCAGCCATGAAATGTTTAACCAAAGTATCTAAATTTTCTTTGAAAGATAATGGAAGCAAGTCTACTTTGTGTCTTTCCAAAGACAAAGCTTTGAATAAAATAATTGACATTGTATTGCCTATATCAACAATCAAATTACGGAATGAACCAACAGAGGTATAAAATTGGTCTTACATGTCGAAAGTATCTTTCAAAATCGTGGATAAAAATCAAATTAGATCGTCGGAAGTTCCAATTATTATTAGGATTTCATAACGAAGTATGGTATCATCATTGCCGAATTAAACACAAGTCGAACATAGTCCAGTGTTGTAAACTCTTACTACTACTACTACTACTACTACTACTACAAGTTTTTATTGAATGAAAACAATCACATAAACATTACAAACCATCTCCAATCTCCAATTTATTAAAATGATTAACAAAATACAATGTGTTTTTAATAAACTACAAAATGAAGACAACAAAGTCAGCATGATGAAAACAAGCGATAAGTCGTTTATGAAAGCCATTGCATACATTTGTTTTTCCTGTACAACCATAGGCCTATGACACAGCCACTGCACACAATCAAGAAACAGATAACTACAGGTATGATGATGTGTAAGGAATGATTTGATTTCCTATGTCCATTGTCAGATTCACTTATCCCTGGAGTTGTTCCAGCTTCTTCCACAAGGATTGATGTGGTCGAAACATTGACATTCGAGCTATTCTGAAGAACAAAACAGTGGCAGTATTACTAAATACCAAATATTAATCAAATGATTCATCATCAGTATTGATGACAGAAGTGAATCCAACAATTAGATACATAACTTACATTTTGCACAATATGATCACAATGAATAATGTTTTAGAATATCTGCTACCGATTTGAAAGTCAATGTGATAAGTACTTATTATCCTCATAGTACAACACACGTCTTTCATTCTCAATTGTCTGTTGTCATGGCAATAAATTAACTATAAAATATCTACTATCTACATTTATAGACTATCATCATATTTCCATTATAAACTACATCTAGACATATCTCTTGAATCATCACAACCCTATCGGAATTGTGGATTACGGTACCTAATGCAACTGGAACACGCAAAAGCCTGCCGCGATCTAAGTAACAACATAAATGACGGCTTCGTTGAAACAATCCATACAGGATACATATTTCTTAACAAGGAATCAGAAATACTTGTTTTGAACATCAACATCGGGAGTCTACGAGCTTTTACTCATTATCCAAACACGATAAAGAATTTCCGACAGATTTCACTTCCTCAGTCAAACTGATTTCATTGATATTTTGTAACAAGTCACACAGATGGGCGGCTTCATATTCGACATTGGGAATCACTACACATTCTATGAGCTTGAAAATTAACATGTTTCCAGGCATTAGTGGTGTTAAACAACGCTTTCATTCATTGTTGAATGTCCACATGGAAACAAAGCATTGTACTCATGTCTCATTAAATATCGTCAAACTATACAATGTATTGATTTATGCACTAAGGGAACTATACAAATCACTACTTATTCGTAGCAATAAAATGCTCTCCCTAATAAATAGATTTACAATGTGGATTGTGGTAATATTAAAAACAACCTGTTATGTCTACCAATTACTTACTTCAATCTGGCAACCATTCACTTTGAAGTCATCAATATCCTTATCAGTGCTGACGACGCACATACTGGCTTTTTCACACCACATGCACTTTGTATTCGGTGTTTTGGAGTCTTCACATATTTTAGTCGTTTTGTGTTTTGGACAATCTTCAATAAAAGTAATAAGGTGATTGTATTTCAAGTTATCAAACAAAAGATAAGTGAATAACAAAATATATAACTATAACTCAATGATACAATGGTGATTTCGGATTTGAATGACCGTTTCATTCACTGGGAATTTGTCATCACATTACACAATGAGAAATTCAGTACACTTCCATTATCATTCACATTTCACGGCAATATGTTGTGATTGAATAAAACTACGTTGAATGTTTGAACGACGAGTTTTGACCAGTTGGATCATGAAATCTCTTCGATAGTAAACAATATTTTATCCTGTGAATATTGAAGTCAATCTGAACATTAGATTATGGAATGATTCTCTCAGTTGTTGAAATGTTATTTCAGTAGTCTAACACATGATCACCTGAAAAGTGCATGTGGTTACTCATTGTACATATTCATGAAAAAGGAAACATTGTCGTACTACGAAAATCGTCAGTATTTTCGATACTGTACAAATATCTACTGACTATGATAAATCGAAATCTGGACACATGACTTGTCTATACCTTCAATTTATCGGATCAGTAGGATAAGGTAGAGATTTTAGGAATGATGCAATTGTCTTCAAGGTAATTACATCTTCATGAAGTGTTTCTGAGATTTCAATACCTCGGAAAAATTTGATATTGCACGTACCAAATGAGAAAAACAATGGACACTTCCAAGTCAATGCATAATCAACTAACTAACTTATATCATCTCATCTATCGTTTCATGAGATTGTGTTTAAGTAAATTTCATCGAAGTGAGGACTACTTTGGTAGTTTAAAATGTTTCCTTAATTGTTTTTTAAATACTCAACAGCAAATCGAAGTATAGTGAAACGTCAGTTGAAACTGATGGTTGGATATCGACTATATGAAACACAAGTGATGCATTCAAGTGTGAAAATAGTCAACTCTGATAAAATATGGTTAAACATACCACCGGAAACTTCAAACTCCACTAATGTTCCACTTTTGATCCATTTTTCATCAACATTTATGTAAACGTAACTGTGATCTTGTGTAATGAAATGAACAGAATAAAACACATAAAATATCGATTTCCATTTTCAGTATAACAAGCTGTTTGCTCGATTAAGGAGCAAACAAAATAAGAAACTGTTTAATTTCTGATCACAGATACAGTGACGGTCAGACAACATCCTCACGAACTATGCTTTACATCACCTTCTGCTTCCGAAAGTAAACGATGTTCAACCGGTATATGAAAAATGACATCGTTCAATTTCTGATTTACTTTATAAGGATGTCAGTGCGAATCCTCCTGAAAAATATGTTTCACCGGTCACACATTATTTCACAAATGGTTAACACTGAGCATTACTGTGAAAAGTCTCAGCAATACATTTAAACCGATCATCATATACCTCCTGACCAAATAGATGATGCATTTGATCATATTCAATCACAAAACACGGCATCCAACCTATTCATTTACACTAAATGTTTGTCTTGAAACTCAGCTTCATCTTACAACAACATACAATCATGTCAGTGTAGTATGACGATTGAGCATTGTTTAAGACAACTATCAGATCTGTTTGACAGAATAAACTTTCTTTTGCATAGAGTAGTGATATCAGTGAGGACTGCAGGCTTGACTGGTAAAATGGTGACTGAATCAATAAATGAGTAGATATGTTGTCTGCCTAGTTTCCTCGTTCATATATCCCTGTCTGGATCACTCGATGGTTAAACATATGTAAAAGACATTTCCAAATATCCATTCGCACTTTCTTCAAGAAGATATATGCACACTATAGTTATATTACACAGTATATCAGGTTAGAAAGACGTGGATAATGAAATTCATTGTTGATGGAATTTCGCACAGAAAACCGTACCAACACCATTACGATTTCATCACAACAACAAGCACGACGGTCGTTGAAATGAAGACACACATACTTGATTTCAATTCAGATAATTTCAGTGTCCAACAGACCGAAAGGCCGAATCACAAACACAAGGCTTCTTCACAATGGGTTCTCACTATGACTTTATCACAAGTGATACTACAGTTTTGCTTCAAGATGTGTAAACTCCTAACTCAAGTTGAATTTTCAATAAACAGTCACGTTTGACCAGTGAGTTTTCAAAAAGTATTCTGATTTTATTTCAAACAATTTTCTTCAACACTTCAATGACACTTTGACCAATTTATTTGATACACGAAACAACTGATTGATGTGGACTGTTACTTACTTACTTACTTACGCCTGTTACTCCCAATGGAGCATAGGACCAGCTTTCTCCAACCCACTCTGTCCTGGGCTTCCTTTTCTAAACCTATCCAGATCTTGTTCATTCTTCTCATGTCTGTCTCAATTTCTCGGCGTAATGTGTTCTTTGGTCTTCTTCTTCTCCTTTGACCTTCAGGATTCCATGTGAGGGCTTGTCTTGTGACGCAATCAGGTGATTTCCTCAAGGTGTGCCCAATCCACTTCCAGCGTTTCTTCCTGATTTCTTCCTCTGCTGGAATCTGGTTTGTTGTCTCCCACAGTAACTTGTTGCTGATAGTGTCTGGCCATCGAATCCGAAGTATCTTGCGTAGACAGCTGTTAATAAACACTTGTATCTTCTGGATAATGGCTTTCGTAGTTCTCCACGTCTCCCCCCAATACAGTAGAACTGTCTTCACATTTGTATTGAAAATTCTAACCTTGGTGTTGGTTGACAATTGTTTTGAGCTCCAGATGTTTTTCAGTTGTAGGTATGCTGCTCTTGCTTTGCCGATCCTCGCCCTCACATCTGCATCTGATCCACCGTGTTCATCAATGATGCTGCCCAGATATGTAAAAGTTTCCACATCCTCCAAAGCTTCTCCGTCAAGTGTAATTTGATTGGTGCATATTGTATTGTATCGGAGAGTCTTGCTTTTCTCTTTGTTTATATTGAGACCTACTGCTGCTGAGGCTGCTGCTACAGTGGTCGTTTTCTCCTGCATTTGTTGTTGCGTTAGTGATAGAAGAGCCAGATGATCCGCGAAGTCTAAATCGTCAATCTGCATCCTGCCTGTCCACTGTATCCCGTGATTTCCTCCAGCTGTTGACGTCTTCATGATCCAGTCGATCACCAGGAGAAAGAGAAAGGGTGAGAGTAAGCAACCTTGCCTAACACCGGTCTTTACCTCGAATGAGTCGGTGAGTTGTCCTCCGTGGACGATTTGGCAGTTTAGTCCATCATAAGAGTTCCGTATGATATTGACAATCTTCTCAGGCAGGCCGTAGTGTCGAAGAAGCTTCCATAGTGTCGTCCTGTCCACGCTATCAAATGCCTTCTCGTAGTCGATGAAGTTGATGTAGAGTGATGAATTCCATTCGATTGATTGTTCCACAATGATACGTAGAGTTGCGATTTGATCTGTGCACGATCTATCCTTATGAAATCCAGCTTGTTGATCTCGAAGTTGGGCGTCCACGGAATCCTTCATCCTGTTTAACAATACTCGGTTGAAGACTTTTCCTGGTATTGAGAGGAGAGTGATGCCCCTGTGGTTGTCGCACTTGCTGAGATCGCCTTTCTTTGGTATCTTGATCAGAAGTCCTTTTTTCCAGTCTGTTGGTACTTGTTCTTCATCCCAAATCTTACTGAAGAGGATGTGGAGTATCTTGGCAGTTGCTGCTACATTTGCTTTCAGTGCCTCTGCCGGGATGTTGTCTGGTCCCGCTGCTTTGCCACTCTTGACTTGTCTAATGGCCATGCTGATCTCTTCAATTGTTGGTGGGCCAATATCGATTGAGAGGTCCGTGGGTGCTGCTTCGATGTTGGGTGGGTTCAGTGGAGCTGGTCGATTCAAGAGTTCCTTGAAGTGTTCTACCCACCTGTTTCGTTGTTCTTCAACGTCGGTGATTACTTTGCCTTCCTTGCTTTTCACTGGTCTTTCTGGTTGACGGTAATTTCCAGCAAGCTTCTTTGTTGTATCATACAGTTGTCTCATGTTTCCCTCTCTTGCAGCCTTTTCCGCTGTCGTTGCTAAATCTTCCACATATTTACGTTTGTTGGTTCTGATGCTTCTCTTCACTTGCTTGTTTGCCTCTGTGTATTCGGCTTGTGCCTTGGCTTTTTCCGCTCTTGTTCGGCTGATATTGATTGCTGCCTTCTTGTTCCTCCTTGCTTCAATCTTATCCAGTGTACCAACAGTGATCCATTCCTTGTGATGGTGCTTCTTTTGGCCCAGAACCTCTTGACATGTTGAAATGATTGCCTCCTTGATACCTTTCCAGTTGCTCTCCATGGTAGTCCCCTCTCCATTGAGTAGATCATGAAAGGCCTCGAACCTGTTGCTGAGGGTTATGTTGAATTTGTTGAGTTTGTCAGCATCTCGAAGAAAGGCCGTACTAAACTTTTGTGATGTTGTCCGCGCCGTTGTCCACTGCTTCTTGAGTTTTAGTTTCATCTTGGCGACCAGCAAATGATGATCGGATGCCATATCAGCTCCTCTTCTGTTTCTCACATCATCCATCGTCCTCCTGAACTTTTTGTTGATGCAGATATGGTCGATTTGATTCTGTGTAATGTGATCCGGTGAAATCCAAGTGGCTTTGTGTATGTTTTTGTATGGGAATATGGTGCCACCTATGACCAGTTTATTGAAGGCACAAAGGTTTGCAAATCTCTCACCATTTTCGTTCCTTTCTCCCAGTCCATGTTGTCCCATGACGTCTTCGTATCCAGTGTTGTCCATTCCAACCTTGGCATTGAGATCTCCCATCAGAATGATCAGGTCCTTGTTTGGGCACTTCTCGACGATCGACTGCAGCCTATCGTAAAATTGGTCTTTAGCGTCTTCATCGTAGTCATTGATAGGTCCATAGCATTGGATGACGTTCATTGTAATGCCCTCTCTCTTTGTCTTGAAAGAGGCTTTCCGGTTTCCCACATTGTCCGGACATTCCATGTACCTATAAAAATTGTCGCTCTGGTTGTAAGAAGGTGCATCGGCCTCGTGACTTCCGAAGGAACTCGGCTTTCATCATGAGACGTCATAGTTATTCCTTCAAGTCCCAGGGCAGAGTTTGAAAGGTTTGAATGATTTTTTCTGGTTAGCGTTTTTTTAGCGAGTTGATTTTCTACGGGATGGGGTCGCTAACCCCATGCCCAACCCTCCTCCCTTACCCGGGCTTGGGACCGGCAGTAACCCCCAGAGGAGCTACAGGCGGAGTTGATGTGGACTGTAAGAAAGATATATTAGATCACTATGATAGATTACAGCCAATTTGTGTGTTGACATAATGATAATCAGGTACAAATAGAAGGAAACATTTGATAAACAGATGATTGTTCATGTAGGTCGGTGCCAATTTGATTACAAATATCAATCGTTACCTCCTTCACACGCTAACAAAGCGATTAGTCGCGATTGTAATTGATGTTCTTTGATTATTCCAGTTACCTGAAAAGAAGTAATGGAATTCTGAGTCAAGGTCTGTCAACACACAACCACCTATATCAAAACCAAATTACCGTTGAAGCGATGTGTCATCAATTGCATTATCTTATACAAAGACAACAAGTCACACTTACAGCAAGCATACTGATCTCCTAAATTCCCTTAGAACTATGCTCCATCTGAATTCACTTGGTATTGTTCGTTAGAATCTTTCCATTGATTTTTGGGACTGCAATTGATCAGACTCTTATGCTCCATCTAGTCCACAAAAACATTCTGACTCCTTCCACTTGTCAACTTCAGTGAAATTAGATGAATGATATATATATCATGAAATGACGCCATACATTGTTAGATGAATGTCTACGTCCGTTGGTGGAAATGTGATTGTGAATAACTGAAATGTTACTGCACATCAACTTGTTATCATTTGGTGGAATTGTGTCGATGTGTTCATTTCCATCCATTACTGTTCATTTCCCTTACAAATTATTTTCACAATATGTCCTCATTACCTTGTAATAAGCAAAACCGATTCTAGTTATCCATCATCTGTTCTATTGCAAATGGGTGGGTTACTTACTATTCACATTGAAATAGCTGTACGCAGTGAAACGATCAAAATATTAGCAATAAGTCACACAATATTAACTGTGAACTTTTCAAACAGCTGATCTTTGAAACACGTAGAAAAGCTTCACAGAATATGACTGTCCCCGTACAGTACTCTAACATACACTGTTTGTCTTAAATTGGTGCAAAGACATAAGTATTTCCTCAGATATCACATCACTTCTTATTACTCAGTAATTTAAACAAAACCGAAAATAAAGTGTGTCAGTAAGGTAATAACAATAGTGTCATATAGTCAGTGTGTACATTACAAAGTGGTGATTTCTTCCAATCTTATCTTGTTGTATTCAACAGTATTAATATGAACGAATTAGTAGAATAAACTGAAGTACCTGAAATAAAACTATATTGCCATTCAATTGTGCTACTTACGTTATCAAAATACACAGATATCTTCCCATTCGGAAGTATCAGATGAGTTATCTTGAATGTACGTTCTGTAAACAAAAGATTATCGAAATTTAGAATTTGAGGAGTTCATGATGATCACGTTATTGTTAAATGTGACACTGTATGTGCCTACTGACAGAGTGATCATATTTAAGCAGATATTTACCGTATTATCTCAAATGTTTTCTTCAGTCGAATTCCTTATTAAATATAATCTAGTGAATGTTGTGTAAATGAAACAAGCATGCAACCTACGAAATGAATATCAGATGCTTAGTTTCCGACGCTTTATTACATCCTCATCTTCATGTTGAAACAATAAATCATTAAGATTCTTATTAGATCTGACAGTTAAATATGTATTCACATTGACGCAATATTCTCTACAACTACCGTTGAAACAATCAACTATTAATACGCATGACATGAGCTGTGGAGATTTCGTTTACAAAATGAACTTCATAACTTAATTGCTTAGGCAACACATTGGTATATCACTGTTTGTTAAGGATGAAAAAACCAATAGCTGCACATTATTCGTTTTAGTGGTTTCATAATTCCAATGGATAACATTTAAGAATGACCATGTAGTGAGTAACACAAGTTTACTTTCTTTGGCATACAGACTTCTTATCAAGTTCCACTGAAGTCTCTTGATGAAAATGTATCTCTGCATTCGTTTATCTGCTTATATCGACTGTTCTTTGAGTTTCAAACACGATGTTCAAACGATCAGCACATTCTACATTTAGTTTCCCCCTTATTTTACAGGATGGTTACGCTTTATTACTTCTGTCGGTTTTTGAATAGAATCCAATTACGCAAACTGAACAGAAGAAAATGTGAGCAATTACAATGAATGATGGTGTAAGTGTTCATATCTCACATGTGATCAATCAATCATTTTATAGTTCGCTTACTTAAACTATCACCTCTTATTTGGAAAGAGAATCTATGAGCGAATAAGTTCTCTGAAATAATGAAAGTAAAAAGAAAATTGTGTTTGTATATGTTTATGATGAATATCCGCTTCTTCCAATAAACATACATTCCAACACAAAATGAGTTTGAACACGAGTTATCATCTTCCTTCCCAGTTTCAGGTGAACCGGTCCAATTAAATGGAACTTTCAAGAGCCCTTATTATTATTATTTCAACGATATAATGAATGTTTCAATTCAATCAACTGAGAAGAATATTTTACTTCTTAAGCTTTTAGTTAATTAGGAGTCCGTTAATATCAACCCAAACATACACACATAAAGTGATTTCCATGAGATTCTGTTATTCCAATCAAACTGTGTTCCCTCAACTGAACTCATTTTTACGCAGAAATGCTACTCAAGTGTCATTAATTCCAATAACTGAACAAAATCAATGAACTTCATTTTGATATTCTAGGTGTTCTGGTTGGAATCAACCATGATGTATCAACAGACTATTCATGGTCGTTCGTTGATTCGATGTTTCAAGAAGGGCATGAGTTCGAATTGCATGATCAAATGAGTATGATAATCATGAAATCGTTGAATATCCAACAGTCTACTGACAATCACTTAGAGACATTAAACTTTAAAGAACTAAGCAAGTGACAGAAAAAAATGGAGGATATCAAATACAATCTGAAAGTTCATATGCTTCAATAATGCAAACTGATTTCTCGCACAACATCGTTTATTGTTGTAGCTGTGATCAGTTTGATTCATTGAATCTACCAAGCAGTGTCATATTAATGAGAAATCTGTTTTATAGTAGTTTAAACAGACTGAAGGGTTAGGAATTTCCACTTTAGCAATTACATCAACAGACTTATCGTTTCTACTCAATCAATTTGCAACCATTTTAAAGTAAATCAGTGTTTTATTTAACATTTTGGCTGGACAGTAATCAATACGCATTGTGAACACAATTTAGGTCATGAAATCACACAAACAAAATGATCACTATATACTGGCCAGCTCTTACAGAATAATCAACCTCAGTACTGAATCATTTATGCAGAATAAAAATCAGAATTAAAAAGCAAAACAAAATATCATTGAATAATAGAAGAACTTACTCTCATTCAAAATTTCATATTCATGAAAAATAAGGAGACGTGAAAAACTGTCAATTGATCCTAATTCCTTTAATCCGTTCTTGAATGTTATACCTGCGTTTATCGAATGAAAACATGCAATTTGATTGATAATCTGCAGTGAATTAATGAAAAGCTTTGAAATTAACTGGAGACTAAAATCAAATGCATAAACCGTAACACGTTTGCTGTAAGGCCTCAAAACTATTCACAACATCAACAAAATAAGATATCGGTAGAAGTTTTGAATGTTACAAAAAAGCATGAAAGTGATTTTCTGAAGAAATTAAAGCAACTTTCATTCGTGAAATGAAATGGGAATAAACAAAACTCAGTAAATATTTGAGTTCAAAGTAAATGATTCTCTTACTATATCTGCCAATGTCGAATATAGTGACATCAGAGCCGTAAAATATGAAAGGGAATTTTGGAATAATTTTCTGAAAATATGCAAACATATCGATTAGTATCTCCATTGCAAAATTTAGTTCACTCACCTGAGTAGTAGTAAATTCCTCAAATTCGTAATCGACAATTGGAGACGGCTGATTAATCCTAATAATCTGGGAATAATGATAATACTGAGACTGAATGTGTATGTTGGAATCTGACTGGTAACTTACATATGCATGTGAATCACCTTCAAACACTACTTTCCCTTTTTTAAGCGAATCAATTTCCTCACAAGTATGTTGACAATTGAAGAACTTAAGAGTCAAGCTGACAACCAAATAGACGAGTATCCACTGACCAGACGAAAACGTATATCTAAAGTGGTTCAGATGATAAAATGGCCTTATTTCATCGAAACAAATTAAAATTCATATAATGCATTCAATAACCTTAACTGTACAGTCAACACTCACCTCATCATCTTGTTGAAAAAGGTTAATAGTTGCTGTTAGAACTCGTCGAGTTTATATAGACTTTCTGAGTGTTTGCTTGTTTCTTTCTGATTGGATGATTTAAATTGACCATTAAGACGATCAAAATTCATCAAATCATATGATCATTGTTAACGAATCATCGTGGAAGATGAACTCAGCGTTATGTGATATACTTCTAGCTATTGATGTATGTAGGCTAATATTGGTTGAAATTATTGACCCCTCCCTATTGATATTGCAAACTAAGTGATTAGTTTATTTGTGGTCACGTTTCCATGAACAAACATTTTGTTGCTTGTAATAGTCTACGAATTGATTGTTAGTGGTGTATTATTTTGATTTGTTTAGTTAAAATCTAAGTAGCACAAACTGTTTTGATTGGATGTGTAAAAATTCACATCTTCACACTTGAATTTGATGGCAATAAAGTTAGTTCTGCTAGACGATTCCATCATCGTTGAATGTAGAATTATCAGAAGGGGTTTTGTGGAGATTTAATATTTTTCATAGTTGAAAGCGTGAGTCAATTGAAGCTAGACCACCATGGAAAACCTGGAAAAACTGGAAGGCCGTTTCGTCCTAATGTAGAATTGTCAGTCAGTCAGTCAGTTACAACGTAGAACTTCGTACGTACGTACATCAGTTAGAGTTACCATACCACATTAGCACAGAGATGCAGTTGTCGATTCGAATCCCATAGTGGTAGAAGTAGTAAGAGTATAAGTATTATGTGAAAGACAAGGGATTGAAGATGTTATCGAAGGATTATAATACGGTGAAATAGATTTGGAAAGAGAAGAACGATACGGACATGAAGAATTCAGAAGATTAGAATTTGGTGGAACACAAAAGTTGGATGCACCTTCGCCATTGCAAACGATTTTGAGCCATGTCATTCAAG
>NW_017386007.1:880606-886099 GCF_000237925.1 Schistosoma mansoni | reverse complement strand
GATGCCGGTTTCTATAATAAGTCTGAATAGCTGTCTGCCGTTACCTATTGCCGCTGCCTTTTCCATCTCTCTTGATTTCGCTTATTTATTATTTAAACACATAAATATTGGTACAAGGAAGCACCAGATACATATGTGCCATACAAATATCATTCGATTTGTTTGAGGGCTGTGATACTGCCCAGGTGCCCAAACTGAAGCTCTCGCTACCCACCACTGTTCACGATCATTGCGTAGGCTTCTTATTAGCCTTCGCTCTTCGTTATGTTTAGAGCCAGATGGGATGAGTTTTCGAGCATCTATCAGTGCGGTAGATGCTGCCGAGATCCATTGTTTCTCCCTGACCTTATGGCTTACCTTACCGGCGGATATCACTGCTGTTTCCACAGCTTTTCGGATGTCATTCCACACTGCTTCGGGGTGGGCACAACTTACATGTCTGTCTAACTGTTTTTCCAGTTGTTCCTGAAATATATTCTTAGCTTGCTTATCATTAAGTAGAACCCTTAGAGGCTTCCCTGCAGTGTCTTTCCTACGTCCAGTAAGTCGCAGACAGATACGTGCTCGCACTTGAGCATGATCTGAGTCTAAACATGTGCTCCAGAATGAGCGACAGTCTTCTATCGAGCCCCTCCATCGGTGGCTGATAGCGATGTGATCTAATTGGGTCCAACGTTGGGATGAATTCGGGGGTCGCCATGTCAAAAGATGTTTTTCCTTATGCTTAAAGTTAGTATTTGCAAAAAATAGGCGGTTATCTGAGCACAGCTGCAACAGACGGTCGCCATTATCTGTTCTTTTCGCCATGACACCATAAGATCCACCCAGGTGTCTTTCCCTTTCACTTAGTTCACCTACTTGAGCATTAAAGTCAACTGCTACTATTACTACGTCAGAACGCCTAGCTTTTCGGAGAAGGTCAGAAAGTTTCCTGTAAAACTGATCTTTTATATCGTCTGAGCTGCAGTCAGTGAGAGAGTAGGCAGAGACAACAAATAGGCAACGACGAGTTTCCCTATCTTTCCGGGTCCTTACTGATCCGTTTAGTCGGACAGCGCATAGAAGACTGTCTACTGGGATCCAGTCTAAAAGAGCTAGTTCTGCCCTAGGACTTAATGCTATACCTACTCCAGCGAGGCCATGGGAAGTAGCATCAGGGCTTCCAGATACACGTAGCGTGTATCGAGATGGTTCTTTATTTTGTTTAGGTGAGGTCAAATGAATAACACCACTCGGATCTTGTATGCGCGTTTCGGAGACGCAGCACACATCGATTGTGTAAGATTCTAGAGTCCTAGCTAGGGAAGCCTGTTGTCCTATTTGGCACAATGTTCGGACATTAAAAGTTCCTATATGTAGTTTAGAGCGTGGTTTCAGGAGACCAGGAATGACGTTCCGTGTACTTGAATCGTTTGCTCTAGCGGTGTGAAATGATAAAAGGACATGGGAAGGGTTAGTCGTGGAGATAAGAAAGTTATTAGCAGTAGGAAGGATTTGAAAATGACCAACTTGGTCTCGTATGCAGTTACGGGTATGAAGGCTAATATCACTTCCCGGAAGGCAGCATCGCTGTAATGCTGGTTGTCTGAAGGAAACACCTTACTGCCGTCACACCTCTGTACAGTCGGCAGTACGACTTTGTCTTCCGACCTTTGGATTGCTACTTTTAGTGTAACCGCTCTTCAACCGACCTGTCTGGCATGGTAGTACCTTGAGGAACGATTGCTCCAGCCAGCATAGCTCGATTGAATCATCACGATAGGCAAGCCCGACCACCACGTCAAGGTAGCAGCAACGGTCGGGATGTGTATACACTCTCTGTCTTCCCTTAAACCTTGAGATTAAAATTGCTTCATATCTGTAATTCTTCCTGTACTATATTCCTTATATAGAAGCTTTCTTTTATGTATTAGCACCACTGAATTTACAACTTCCATGAATTCGGTGTTCATCTTGTTGTGCTAACGAGGTATGGCAACTTGGACCGATGCATATGTGTGCCTGGTCCTACGTTGTAGCTGACTGAACGAGTCTCTCCTGTTCGTCTCCGTTCGCTTGATTGCCTTTATCGTCTGTCTGGACCAACGATTGTATGGAATATACGTATTTGAAATCTATTCTCGTATTTGAATTATTTAATTCCGTTATTCACCAACGCGAGTGAATTCGATGATTATCTACGAATATAGTGGAGATGTATGGCTCAATAGCATTGATTTATTCAACCATCAAACGATCTAATTGGAGTCAGATAAAGGGCGATTAAATGTGATGAACTGAACAACAACCACGTCGACAACATAATCGTCCGATCTAATTGGCTTCAAATTGGATGGTCAGTGAATTACTCACTGAAATATTTCCCATAAATAAGAAACTACATAGTTTTTCATTTTATATGCAGCTACATTATTTTCACACACACACACATATATATACATAATCTCTTTGACTTTCGACGTCGATCTGGAACATTTGATGTATCAGCTGAATAAATTGTAAGAAGTTTAATTCAATGTAAACTTTTGAAGATCTTTGGTGAAGGAAATGTTTCTCTGGGGTAGACATTTTGTAAAATACTGAAACTGCAAAGCTATTAGGGTTTTATAAACAATGATCAGTGAGTTAGTCAGTCGTAGAGAACCTGGGATACTTATGCATTGTGTAGTATACTCATGGATTCAGTGGAACGTATCACTGATTTATTACGTGAAGACACTGATGGAACATAACCAAAAACGTTTAGTAAATTTGAGAAAATTTCTGTCACAAATGGACGTCAATTGTAGAAACGATAAAAGCTAGAGAATAATAATAAGTTATTAACCAGATTAATGTCAAGACTTGCAGATATCACATCATGGATGTCATCATTCGATAGATTAAGACTTACTCGATTGCAGAAAACTATTATATTTATGTTTTTCGAGTATTTATTCGTTTGTAAACCACTTGTTTACTAATCCTAGTGGTATACTAAGTTTCATTGAAGATAGTTATATTCTTTCCACTTGAAACATACAGCTGTTCAAAAATGATACATAATCGCATTCGAAGACAGTGAGTGTGTAGAAATCATCGAACTGCATGATGAGTAAAGCCGTAACTTGGAGTTCTCAAGCCAAAAGAAAAAAGTTGGGAGACCAAAGAACACAATGTACTGTAAATCAGGAGCAGAAATTAAAGGAGTGAATAGCACGTGACAACAACGGGGAAGGAGAACTGAGAACAGAATTGGTAACAGGCATAAGTAAGTCTTATTTGTTTCTTTTGCACTCGTTTTTATATCTATATTTCCTTCACAGTTTACGTTATATCCTTCCCTTTGGTTGCCATTCATGGTTCAAACATAGTGGAATGGCTGACTATACACACACATGTTGAATAGTATGAGAGTTTCCACTTCCGGTAACACAATGGTCACTGTGAAACAGATAAGGACTTATTCAATATGATGGTATAAAATTGTAAGCAGCTGACGAGAAACCGCAAACCATGGTGAATTCATGATGTTCTGCTAAATTGATTGTCCTTACTTCAGCAAAATTTATAAATGGGGAAAGTTGAATGAAACGTCAGAATATTGCCAAATACAAACTATCTATCTGAAATTGTCTCAACAGGTCATTTTGATCACAAAATTGATAATAACTAGTTACCAATAAGTAGTAGAAGTAGTATAGGTAGAATACCTGATGGACATAATTTTTAATGTATTAAATGAATAGACAAACAGGACATCAATAATTGTGCTTTTATCAATAAGTATAAACATCTCTGTTCTACAAGATGTCAGTTGTGTTTTGAGTAATGTAGCAGTTGATTCTCATACTGCAAAATTGAGTGATCTGAGTTCTAAAGAGCAAAAAACTCTCTCAGGTCAAAATGGACAGCCGACGAGATACACCCTCCGTGTATCTGGCGACCCGTTGGCTAGTTCTTGTGGACTTGCAGGTGTAAGCATGGCATTTAGTACAGGGGCAGAACAAGCACTATTAAAATGGGTCCCTGTTAACAGTCGTCTGTATGCTGTCCGGCTAAATGGCTCCGTAAGAACTCGGAAGGATTGGGACACACGTCGTCGCGTTTTCGTCGTTTCTGCCTACGCTCCCACTGACTGCAGCCCGGATGTAGTGAAAGATGACTTCTACAGAAAGATCTGCGAACGTCTTCAAAAAGCTAAGCGCTCAGACATAGTAATCATAGCGGGTGACTTTAATGCCCAATTAGACAGCTTAAACCAAAGAGAAATACATTTAGGTGGGTATTTTAGTATTCCGGCTCAGCGAACAGATAATGATGATTGTCTGTTGCAACTGTGATCAGACAATCGTTTATTTACAGCAAACACTAAATTTAAGCATAAGAAAAGACATCGTCTAACATGGCGACCACCTGCACCAAACCAATGATGGACTCAAATAGACCATATTGCCATCAGTCATCGTTGTAGAGGCTCGATAGAAGATTGTCGCTCGTAATGGAATACATATTTAGACTGTGAGCACGCTTTAATACGAACACGCATTTGTCTACGCCTCACCGGATGCAGACAAACTGCACTACTTTGAAAATTTTATAGGATGTAGCAGAAATGTCAGAAGTTGGTGTTCTGTCATATTGAATGGGGTAATTGGAAGAGAATTGTCAATATTTGAAATCCTATTCGTGAATGCATATGACTTGTGGGTTGGTGTGGTTTGCATGAACTTATAATCATTTAGTACTTGTATTTGGTGACTGTGTGATTCGGAATGGCAAATAGAATATGCTCGTCTGTGCTCACCTTATTGTGTGTTACTCTAGATCGCGTTATTTCGAGGATTCCTAGTTAGAATAATAATTCAACAACCTGTAATTTATCACATGAACTTTGGATCATTTTGGGAACTAGAGAAAGTCAACTGAATGTGATAGGTGTTTCCGTTGGAAACAATTTCTTCTGAGACTTGGTCACTTTTCCATGGATAATATTAATCTAATTAACATTAACGTGTAGTTACTATGTTGCATATTTACCAAACGTTACTGCTATTGTCACTAGTGACAATAATTGGTTATTGTCAACATGTTTATTCAAATGCACAATCCACCTTCACAGTAACCAGAAGTACTTTTTGCAAATATAAGCAAAACATAAATAGTCTTAACTAGTTCCGTAGATATTATCATTCACTTACGAAAGTATAGACTGTTATTCATCCATCCATCAATAATTGACTCATTATGTTTAGTATGGAGTAAATATACCTTGGACATTCTGTTATCATAATAATTTACTTATATGGTTAAATATAGATGACAATCAAAACAAGCTCAATTGGTAGGTGAAAATCATCCATTGAAATACTAAAGTGAAATTCAGTCTTCTTCTTCTTCTTGTCTGTTAACACTTTCATTAACTTTCAGTTTCAGTGATCTCTGTGGTCATTACAAATCTCTGTGTGTAAATCGAGAAACCTATTCAATTTTTAACATTTCACTATCAAATAC
>NW_017386007.1:873533-880406 GCF_000237925.1 Schistosoma mansoni | reverse complement strand
GCTTCATAATACTAGGTCGCCTAACCAAAGCTCGTGAAGAGCAAACTAGAGAAAACCAGGCTGGTTTTCGACCTGGACGTGGTTGCATAGGCCAGATATTCACTCTACGTCAGGTCCTAGAACATAGACATACATTCAGACGTCCCACAATAGTAGTATTTATTGACCTTAAGGCGGCATTTGACTCCATTGATTGTGAGGTTCTATGGCAGTGTTTGTCAGTGAAAGGAGTACCAAAGAAGTACATTAACCTCATAAAGGCTCTTTACTCGAACACAACTGGTCGAGTTAAAGCCTATGGCGAACTGTCATCAGAATTGGTTACCTCAAGTGGTGTTCGTCAGGGCTGTCCACTCTCCCCATTCTTGTTTAACTTTGTCGTTGACATGCTTTTAGAGGTATCACTTTCATCATCTCAATCTCCTGGAGTTGAACTTTTACCAGGAGGCTCACTTGTTGACTTAGAATATGCCGACGACATAGTTTTATTCGGTGAAGACTCTGACAAAATGCAGTCTTCTGACCGCAATAAGCAACTATGCAGGCATGTTCGGAATGCGATTCTCTCCCTCGAAGTGCAAAATGTTACTTCAGGATTGGGTTGCATCGACACCTGAACCAATGATAGGGAGTGAAGTAGTTGAGCGTGTTGATAGCTTCACTTATCTTGGGAGTCTCATCAGCCCTTGTGGTCTGGTGTATGACGAAATCTCAGCACGGATACAGAAGGCGCGTCTAGCTTTCGCCAACTTGCGCCATTTATGGCGTAGGCGAGATATCCGTCTAGCAAAAAAAGGATGGGTTTACTGTGCAGCAGTTCGTTCCGTCCTACTTTATGGCAGTGAAACATGGCCGATAAGAGTAGAGGATATTCGTAGGCTACTAGTGTTCGATCATAGGTGTCTTCGAAGTATTGCTCGTATATCCTGGGACCACCGGGTAAGTAATGCAGATGTTAGGAAAGGGGTACTAGGTAAGGATGGCAAATCGATTGATGAAGTAGTGAAACTTCATTAGTTGAGATGGCTGGGACATGTGTTACGTATGCCCAACCACCGACTTCTACGACGTGCAATGCTTTATGGTGTAGGAGCAGGTTGGAAGAAAGCTAGGGGCGGTCAGACCAGAACATGGCATAAATCCATGAAGTCGCTGACAAGTGGGCTGGGCCATTTTGGTAGGTGTAGACTACGTGGTTGGGATTCGCGAGATGATAGCAATCGATGGTTAGAGACCTTGAATGACATGGCTCAAAATCGTTTGCAATGGCGAAGGTGCATCCAACCTTTGTGTTCCACCAAATTCTAATCTTCTGAATTCTTCATGTCCGTATCCTTCTTCTCTTTCCAAATTTATTTCACCGTATTATAATCCTTCGATAACATCTTCAATCCCTTGTCTTTCACATAATACTTATACTCTTACTACTTCTACCACTATGGGATTCGAATCGACAACTGCATCTCTGTGCTAATGTGGTATGGTAACTCTAACTGATGTACGTACGTACGAAGTTCTACGTTGTAACTGACTGACTGTATACACATACGCTATTGTGGTCGATTCTGAGACATCTCACACAGAATCTCCAACCATTGGTTACGATGGTCACGCGGACACCAACCAAGTAGTCTGCATCTACGAACATGGCTCAGACTAGAAGTTAGTGACTTCAAGCTCTGATGCCACGTTTTCGTTTGGTCGCCCCTAACTCTCTTCCAACCATCCCCGATACTAGTCAGCATAGCGCGTCCTGGTAAACGGTGTTCAGGCATATGTAACACGTGGCCCAACCATCTCAGTCGATGAAGATCCATGACCTCATCAACTGATTTACCACCACTCATTAATAACCTGCGTCTAACCTCACTATTACTTACCCAGTGATCCCAGCAGATGCGAGCAATATTTCTAAGGCATTTGTCACCAAATAATAGTAACTTATGTCTGGATTACCAATGTTAAATAGAGAAGAGAAAGAGTTTTCATTAAACAACTAAATTGAGCTTATTAAACCATCGCTTACTATTACTATTTCTATTCACGTTTTAACCTAGAAGATGTTTCACTGTACAGTAGTTAGATGAAAACCCAGTAAAATTAGATTAAATCTTATCTTGATTTAAATAAAGATCATACAACTGACTAATAACCTATGTAAATTACAACCATCTCTTGAATTCCCAAGAATAAGTGATAAAGTATTTGCTAATAACCTATCAATACATATATATATATATTCTTCAAAGAACTTTGTGCTTAAGCTAAACATATTACTACTAAGACTTGATTTGTCGTGTGTGCTGCTGATGTCGACAGATATAAGTAGGATGTATCACCAATGAAATTTCTAACCATTGTTCGACATTTTGCAAATGAAGTATTTACTCTATGGTTCTCAGATTTGACTATGAGATCCTCTAATTTTATATTCAAATACATTCAGTTGTCCCCACTTCTGTGTTCACGTTCACTACAATAACGAATCATTAACATTCTTATAATAATATCTAGACATAAAAGTTTAACCTTAAAGTAAGCAAATATTCTGAAATTAAATAAACATTTCAGAAGAAAAACGCGACGACGACGACAACAACAACAACAACTAGGATGTCATGCTGTGAAAATCTCGTTAGATCGAATTATTTACTTGGAAATTTCTAACATATTACTCTCAAATCTGTACAAGGCTATAAATATCTGTGTATGAATACACAACAATAAATCTCCTATTCACTTTTCATTGAAATGTCATTTCTTAATTGTAATTATACTGCTACCCTATCGAGTTGAACTTCAACTCAAGTCATCCAAGTGACTACTCGAGCAGTTCAGATCACAGTATAGAATCTGTCAGCTAGAATAGCTGGAAAAAGTAGTTAATATTCCATAATTTCTTTCATAATAAAATTTGTACTAAAACTAATAAGTTATTCAGTTGTATGCCAGTTAAATGGTCAATCATTAATTCAATACAGTTTAGTAGTTGATTGAAGAAAAGGACACCGATACTAATCAAATTGGTGGTTTGCTTTTATCTAGCCAGTTCCCATTATAAATATTCCACTCTACTTTCACTCTATGATATACTTCAAAAAACAAAACGAACAAGGAGACCACATGAAGTTTGCAATGGTAGCACTCATTGAGACACTCTTCAATGGTATCTAACACTAATCTATCCGTCGATGATAAATCACTTATGATGGCTTCTATAAGGTGTTAGGTAGTTCAAGGTAGTCAGTGAGAAACCCTTGATCTATATAACGCACTAGATAGCATTCATCAGAAACACGTTATTCCAATTTAAAGGAGACTAAAACTCACTATAACATTCGAATGTGATTCATCTAGTCTCATGGCTTTTGAGATGTTAACCAACTAACCACTTTCCCTGTCAGAGGCTAAATACGCGTGACCATGTGAGAACATTTCGAGAGGGAGAGCGGACTATCCCAACTCTCAGCCGTACCAAGGCATTTGGGGGCAATCTAGACCAACACACAACGAGGTGAGCACAGACGAGCATGTTCTATTTGCCATTCCGAATCACACAGTCACCAAATACAAGTAGTGAATGATTATTAGTTCATGCAAACAATACCAATCCACAAGTTATATGTATTCACGAATAGGATTTCAAATATTGACAATTCTCTTGCAATAACCCCATTCAATATAACATAACACCAACTTCTGACATTTCTGCTACATCCTATAAAATTCTCAAAGTAGAATTCATTATCTTTTCTTCTCAGTATTAATCATAGGAGTGTTTAATTACACAAACATATTTCTGTTGACCTCAATTGTTTACAGAAATATCAATGATTGTACTTTGTTGTTGTCTATCACCTCATTCTATCTCAAAAATCAAATAATATGGTATTCTATTGTATCTATACTCTATAGTCAGTGTATTATGAATGTTGTTTAGATTAAAACATACCGCTTTCTAATAATAAGTTGTTGTTTATATGACTAACAATCACCTACACACATTGACACGCAAGCGCGAAACAAACATCAGTGAAATTCTCATTTCACAAAACATTACTACTTTTATAAACAGTAAGAACAAGCACTAATGAATTTGAGAGAGGGATACCTCAACAAGATACAGAACCAAGGAGATCTTACTAAATGTGACAACTAGATGCACAGTATCACTCTCAGTACCACGCGAAGTTTTCAACAGCGTGTCACAGACTTAAATGAAAGATTCAGTAGGTGCCCAACTTTGAGTCTAAGAAGGTGGCTTTCGCAAGGACCGATCAAGTACCGACACTGCTGGTCAATGTTGAACATTCAGTCCAATAGAACTCATCGCAACACGTGAAATTCTTCGATTATGACGAGGCACTCGACAGAATGGATACAAACACCCTGTAGAATCATCTTCGGCACTATAGAGTACCTGAGAGCATCACTATAACACGGAGCTGCTATGAGGGATTGAATTGCGAAGTCATGCATGGGGTGCAACCCACACATGCATTGAAACAATCCGACAACAGTGTCTACTGTCGATCCTTGCTCTTCCTGCTAGCTGTTCACCGGATTATAACCGTCCACTTCTCCAGAGAAGCATGGCATACTGTGGTCACCTTACATACAGGTGGATGATTTGACTTTCGCAGACAACTTGGCTCTTTTCTCCCATACACAGTAAAAATGCAGACTAAGTCCGCCAGTGTAGCAGTGTCTTCCACAGCGTCAGCATTCACAAGAGAAAAACCAAAGTCCTGAAATAAAACACAGTGAGCAGCAACCAAATCACAATTGATGGCGAAGCTCTGCAACAGGTGGAAGCCTTTATTTATCTCGGAAGCATCATTGATAAACAAGGAAGATTCGATGGAAATGTTAAGGAACAAATTAGAAAAGCAAGGGCATCAGTCATACAACAGAATAACATCCGCAATTCACTAAAACTATTAGCCGACACTAAGATAAGGATTTTCAAAACAAACATCAAGACATTTCCATTGTACAAAGCTAAAACTGGGAAAACTACCATCAAAAAGTGCAAGTACTTATAAATAGATGTCTATGTAAGATACTTCACATCCATTGGCCAAACACCACCAACAACAAATTACTGTGGCATTGAACAAGCCAGCTTCCAAATGATTGGAAAACTAGAAAAAATGACGGAGGTAGACAGAACACATTGCGAAGATCATCAAGGTGTCGTACAAAGCAATCCCTAACTTCGGATCCTTATTACAAAAAGAAACGAGGTAGACCAAATAACACATGGTGCCGGGAATTCAAGAAGGACATTAGAAGGATAAAGAGTACTTGGGAAGAACTAGAAAGGAGAGTTCAGGACAAAACTGCATGAAATTCTTTGTTGACGGCCGAAGAGAGGTGAGAAGCTGAAGTAAACGGTAATTTATCAGTGTACACCAAAAGCTTCACAATTATTTATTCAAGCAAATAACCAATTTATTTAACATTACGCTACGAGGTAGGCTTTGGTTGAATAAACATATGTCTCAGCCACCTCAGCTGACTGAGACATATCACTAAAATCACTGGATAATAATCATTGCGTAATATTGCGAATTGAATGGGAGATAATCAGAACGATGCGAATGCATTAATCTTTTACATTTCTTTAATGTTTAAGTTTTCATATTGTTTTCCATGCTTTCTATACACTAAACCTTTCTTGTTTCTTTATAATTTATTTTTATTTATTTAAACACATAAATATTTGTACGAGGGGGGCACCAGATACATATGCGCCACACAAATCTCATTTGATTCGTGTGAGGGCCATGATACTGACCGGGTGCCCAGATCGAAGCAGGTGGATTTTCTTAGGGGGCCACACCTCGAGACTTTGACCTAGACATCTGATCCACATGACAGTGGAGCATTGTAAGGAAATGTAGTCTCATGGTAGCCGGTGACCAACTATTGATTCATACGCCATTTGCTCCCTCAGGATACTAGAGGCCATGTAAACCATTGCTTTGGAATCAGGGTTTTCCGTATCCTCTCAATTTCGAAAACATCAACCTCGCCACAAAGAGGCAGTGAATAGGACTTCCCTGACTGAGGCTATATACGAGTGGCCATGCGAAAGCATTTCGAGAGGGAAAGTGGACTCTCCCCACTCTCCACCGTACCACGGAATTTGGGGGCGTTTCTTTATTAACTTTGACTGTAATGCTTATTTTTCTACCAGCATTATCAATAATAATAATAATAATTGTTATACATAGAAACAAACTTACATAATCATATTCATTGTTATTCCAATTGCATATTCATTAGCTAATAAATAACCTGTAGATCTACCAATATGTGAAATTCTTCTTCTTCATAAATTTATATTACTCTTTATGCTCTTTAGTAGTATATTCAATTCTTTTGAAATTGTCATAACATCACAATTGTAAATTGTACACTTCAAAATCTCTTGTTAACATGAATAAACGTGATGGTGTATATGGTGGTAATTTCCAACAAAGTTGGTGTTTTACGATAATGAGACCAATCGAAGTATCGTCAATGTGTCTGAATACACATTGCCGAACTAACTCATTACTCGCACACTCCATTTGTGTATTCGAATCCCTTACTAGCACTAAAATATCCGTCAAACACAGTCTCTCTTGGTCACCTACTTGATCGTATAACTCAATATCAATCACATCAAGGCTACAAGTATAGTATCTGAAGAGCATTTTCACAATGTATTAGTTACCATTACTGATGGCTTTATAATGGAAAACACATGGGCTTTGATAGAATAATTTGGTATAGCTTTGAGAAATGACTATTAACAATGTGGCTTTTAGGAAGTTGAAAACGAGACTTGGTGTTAGCGGGAAATAAACCGGATTAAGGCACGTT
>NW_017386007.1:858963-873333 GCF_000237925.1 Schistosoma mansoni | reverse complement strand
GAACACAAATTTTGTACACCAAAATATGTCATTCATTGTTAAAAAGGTTTCGAAGGGCTTACTCATATAAAAACACTCACAAATATCATTAATGAAAACGAAAATGAGTCATGGGCCTAAGACATTACCATGTATTACACCACTTCTAACAGGGACAGAGTTCGACCATGAACAGTTTATTTTAACTATTTGATGTCGGTTTCTGAGGAAAACCTAATAGATACGATCTTACGTGGCACTCACATGATTGTCTATTCTGACTCGTCGTATCGTAATGATCAGAAATATGATGTTTAGCGCTTCTAAAGAGTACATTTAGGCTGGAGATAGAACAATGTAATAAATATGAGTAAAATAAATAGGTAACACAAAAATGATCACGCCTGCAAAGCCGAGTCATGCCATCCTGACTGCACATACTCTAGCATAATTGATATTATATTTGTAGCTTGTCGGTTTCTAACGTGCTGGGAGTGTCTTTCTAAAGTAGTTTATCGTATATACCAAGAACCTGTTAAGTGTGTATTTCTGGATATGCTACTTACCCAGTGTTCTATAACAGTTCGTCTTCTATTGAACTTGAGTTTTCTAACGATCATTTTGCCTATTTCTACGGTTCTCTCAACTCATCCACACCACTCGTGCAAGCCTCTCATTTTTATTGCACACACATCTCTACAATACTCATACCATTGAACTGCCGAAGCTTCAGTAGCATCTGAAAAGTCTGCAGCCAGTGTTACTGGTGCTTTATTTCTCCGGTTTGCAAGAATTATCATAACCGGTCTTAGTCTCAATAGTGATCTATCAAAAACAGTTTCTGTTCTAGCAGAGTTTTTCCTCCAACATTGAAATACAACAGTACGGTAATCTGAACAAGGTCGAGGAGTCATTTTCGAGTTTAGCACTGGATTGATTTCTTACGCTCATATTAGTCATTAACAAGTTAAGAGGATTGTTAAATTCTCACTGAAATTTAGATACTCAGTGTAAACCTAACCTGTTAATCTGTTTGCACCTGTTGAAAAATCTGTACATTGGATTTTCGAATACTGCTCAAACACTTTTTCGAAATCCTCTTCAGAAGACTAAATTTAAAAGAACTTCTTCGTAATCCCATTCGTTGTAGTCGCTCAATTATAAGGTCAGCTGTAAGTCGATCGTACATGAGCATTGGATACGGAAATAGGCGCCGTGACTTTGTGATCACTCAAACGTTTCTGACCGGCTCGTCTATAGATTATAGTCTTGCCACGGAGATATTCACCAGTTTATGTATTCTTGAATAAAATACTTTTCAATAAATTTATAAGAGGACATAGTCCCCTAATGTCTGTTTTCGTTGCAAGAGTTGGTTGATTTGCCCAGTAAATTAGTTCTTAAAATGATTGTCAAGTGAAACTGAGAAATATCAGTTACGGCAAACAGATTGTCAAATGATCTACAATACATAACATATTCCCCCATTCAATTTAAAATTAGCAGACTATATGAGGACCAGTGTCGGTATTCAATATACACATTTGTTTAAAGTTACTGATTTACTAAAACCCGATCCAGTCGATTATTGGACTCTAATTCATTAACAGATCATTTAAAGAAGTTGATTAAACGTTCACGATAATCAAAAGAAAAAGGAAAATAGCTCTCTTGTATAGTAAGTGAATTAAATTAGGTTCGATCATGATGATGTTATCGATCTGTGTCAGTTGAATATTTGTTCCTTCGTATCATATCATAATTGGCACGTCATTCAGGTGTTAGACTGATGGAATAAATTTCACGATGACGCCGTTAATGTTTCAGAACTACTTATCGGGTGGTTGTGCGTAACTGACCTCAAGTAGCTGTCCTTTCGATGATGACACTTCCAGGTCAACAAGGTCACTACTAATTTAGTTTAGTTTTCAGATTCACCATCCATTTCAGTTTGATGAACCAGATAGTATTTCTATCTTACATATGCTCAGCACAAATTTGTAGATGATTAGTTTCTCGGGTTACATAACATATAAACGCTTGTTCTTCGAGCATTTAACAAGATATGTCAAAATGCTGATAAAGCTGAATGTTCTTAGTCAGTCATTGAATTTGATGGATTTGAAGTCAGTTATGCTGTAGGTGTTGTAGTTTCTCCCGATGGTACTGCCGGTCCCAAGCCCGGGTAAATGAGGAGGGTTGGGCATGGGGTTTGCGACCCTACCCCGTAGAAAACCAACTCGCTAAAAACGCTAACCAGAAAAAATCATTCAAATCATTTAAAATCTTCCCTAGGAGTAGAAGGAATAATTATGACGTCTCATGATGAAAGCCGAGTTCCTTTGGAAGTCATGAGGCCGATGCACCTTCTTACAACCAGAGCAACATTTGTATGGGCACATGGAATGTCCGGACAATGTGAGAGACAGGAAGAGTCTTCCAAAGTGCTGCAGAAATGAGAAAATACAACCTGGAGGTGCTTGGAATCAGTGAATCACATTGGACGCAGATTGGACAACAACGAATATATATTCAGGTGAACTTCTGTTATACTCCAGTCATGAAGAAGAAAATGCCCCACATACACAAGGAGTTGAATTGATGCTGTCCAGAAAAGCACAAAATGCACTTATTGGATGGGAATCTCATGGACCAAGGATCATCAAAGCCTCTTTCAAGACAAAGAGAGGGGGCATTACAATGAACGTCATCCAATGCTATGCGCCTACCAACGACTACGATGAAGACTCTAAAGACCAATTCTACGATAGACTGCAGTCGATCTTCGAGAAGTGCCCAAACAAGGACCTGACAATTCTGATGGGAGATTTCAACGCCAAGGTTGGAAAGGACAAAACTGGATACGAAGACATCATGGGACGACATGGACTGGGAGAAAGGAACGAAAATGGTGAGAGATTTGCAAACCTTTGTGCCTTCAATAAACTGGTCATAGGTGGCACCATATTCCCATGCAAAAGCATACACAAAGCCACTTGGATTTCACCGGATCACACTACACAGAATCAAATCCACCATATCTTCATCAACAAAAAGTTCAGAAGAACGATGGAGGATGTGAGAAACATGAGGGGAGCTGATATAGCATCATATCACCATTTGCTGGTCACGAAGGTGAAACTAAAACTCAAGAAGCAGTGGACAACGGCGCGGACAACATCACAAAATTTTAATACGGCTTTTCTTCGAGATGCTGACAAACTCAACAAATTCAAATCAAACAGCACTATCAAAGAGCGAACACTCAATATGGAAGCCGCCAGAATAATGACATTTAAAACAAATTAGATACAGTTCAAGAAGAAATATAGAGACCCGATGATGGCAACAGAAAAAAATCTGAGAAAACTATTATGAAATGAAATACCACGATCAAAAATGGCATCAAAAATACTAACAACAATGTATAAATCAAGAAAACATTAAGAAGAAGTTATAAATGTATTCATGGAGGGATTTTCACATAGGAAACGTTCAAAATGGATCTTACACACCCGACTGCGTCACAAGACAAGCCCTCACATGGAATCCTGAAGGCCAAAGGAGAAGAAGATGACTAAAGAACACATTACGCCGAGAAATAAAGACAGGCATGAGAGGAATGAACAAAAACTGGATCGAACTAGAAAAGAAGGCACAGGACAGAGTGGGTTGGAGAATGCTGGTCAGCGGCCTATGCTCCATTGGGAGTATCAGGCGTTAGTAAGTTAGTAAGTATGCCATAGGTGTGGAGTCTTATAATTTAGACTTCAGGTTTAGTGTATCCAATAAACTTCGGTTTAGTAACGATACCTGATGATCAAGTCATATGCGCCCAATAATCTGTTCCATTGGAGTTACATCTAGAAGTTGAGGTGACACTGTAAATGACAAGCTGACGGACACCGTAGCAAATAATCCATGTGATGCTTTTGTTGATTGTTCTGCTCGATCTTCGTACTCATCTGAAGCATGGTCATATTCCGTTAACTGTCTTGTAATAACTTCAAACGTCCCATGACAGTGTGATCTTCACTTCAAAAAACGAGAGCATCCTTATCGATGGTATGAGTTCTAGATATGCCTGGACTATGGTTAGATGTGATTGCCGGATCACATGGACTATCGCTTGAGCGAACTGTAGTGCTAGTGGATAAATGGATCTCTGGAGGCAGAAAAAATCCTTATTTTGGTAAGGTTCAGTAATTTGTTGTAATTGTCTTGGTGGACAATGAAGACAGGCGCCTGCAGGTTGGGGTTGCGTTGACGGTGCGTAACCTAGTATTCCATCTTCCCCATTACGAAAGTGATGATAAGAGTTACATCTTGCAGGTTTAGTATTTATAACATTTGAGGGAAACCATGGGGCACGTTGGTTCATTGCCGTTTGTCTAATAGTAAGACTGCATACATGATGGTTGTAGTGGCCGTCTCGTGTAACGTTTGAACGAAATGTGTCCTTATAACCTCCCTTACGATGAGTAGGGTTAAGCATGTTTTCAGAAATTATACTTTTGTTCGGTAAGACCGTTGAAATATTTTTGGTATTCGGTTTAGATACAGAAGGTTTTGTATTTACTTTCTTCTTAATTGATATAGACTTCTCAGACTTAGCAGTGTTTTTAGGAACTCCGCCTGTAGCTCTTCTAGAGTTACTGCCGGTCACAAGCCCGGGTAAAGGAGGAGGGTTGGGCATGGGGTTAGCGACCCCATCCCGTAGAAAAGCTAATTCGTTAAAAAAACGCTAACCAGAAAAAATAATTCAAACTATTTAAACTCTGCCAGCGGAGTTGAAGGAATAATTATGACGTCTCATGATGAAAGCCGAAATTCTTCGGAAGTCACGAGACCAATGCACCTTCTAACAACCAGAGCGACAATTTTTATAGGTACATGGAACGTCCGGACAATGTGGGAGACAGGAAAGACCAGCCAAATAGCAATGGAAATGAGGAGATACAACTTGGCAGTACTCGGAATCAGCGAAACCTATTGGACACAAACTGGACAACCAAGGCTAAGTACAGGAGAGATGCTCCTGTACTCCGGTCACGAAGGGGAAAATGCTCCACATACTCAGGGAGTTGCTCTAATGCTGTCCAAAAAAGCACGAAATGCACTTGTGGGATGGGAATCTCATGGACCCAGGATAATCAAAGCATCATTCGGAACAAAGAAGCAAGGGATCAAAATGAACGTTATCCAATGTTATGCACCCACCAATGATAGCAACGACGATGATAAAGATCAGTTCTATGAAAGGCTGCAATCAATTATAGAGAAGTGCTCACGAAAGGACCTTACCATTCTGATGGGAGATCTAAATGCTAAAGTTGGAGTGGACAACACAGGATATGAAGATATAATTGGACGACATGGACTAGGAGAGAGAAATGAAAATGGGGAGAGACTTGCAAACCTATGTGCTTTCAACAAATTGGTTATAGGCGGCACAATATTCCCACACAAACGCATACACAAAGCTACATGGATCTCACCGGACCACACCACACAGAACCAGATTGATCACATCTGTATCAACAAAAAATTCCGAAGATCAATGGAAGATGTGAGAACCCGGAGAGGAGCTGACATAGCTTCAGATCACCACTGGCTGGTTGTGGCCAAGATGAGACTGAAGCTAAAGAAAGACTGGACAACTGGACAAACAGCACTACAAAGGTTCAATGCAGCCTTCCTTCGAGATACTGACAAGCTCCATGAATTCAAGATAACTCTCAACAACAGGTTCCAGGCTCTACAGGATCTACTGAATGAACAAGAAACTACTTTGGAGGACAACTGAAAAGGGATAAAAGAAGCACTAACTTCAACGTGTCAGGAGGTTCTTGGTCCTAAGAAGCATCATCACAAGGAATGGATCTCTAAGGGAACCCTGGACAAAATTCAAGAAAGGAAGAACAAGAGACTAGCAATTAACAACATCCGAACACGAGCAGAGAAAGCGAAAGCACAAGCAGACTACGCAGAAGCAAACAGGGAAGTGAAGAAAAGCATTAAAGCCGACAAGCAGAAGTACATGGGAGAACTAGCAACGACGGCGGAAAAAGCTGCAAGAGAAGGGAATATGAAACAACTATATGATACAACGAAGAAATTGGCAGGGAGATATAGCAAACCAGAGAGACCAGTCAAGGACAAAGAAGGAAAGACAATCACTGAGATTCAAGAACAGAGGAAAAGATGGGCAGAATACTTCGAGGAACTGCTGAATAGACCAGCCCCATTGAATCCACCGAACATCGAAGTAGCCCACACTGACCTTCCAATAGATGTCACTCCACCAACGATCGAAGAAGTCATCAGACAAATCAAAAGTGGGTAGGCGGCAGGACCTGACAATATACCAGCAGAAGCACTGAAGTCAGACATTGAAATAACTGCAAACATACTTCACCTTCTATTCAAGAAGATTTGGGAAGAGGAACAAGAGCCAATGGACTGGAAAGAAGGATATCTCATTAAGATACCAAAGAAAGGAGATCTGAGCCAATGTGAGAACTACAGAGGCATCAGTTTGTTATCAGTACCAGGAAAAGTTTTTAACAGAGTGCTGCTGAATCGGATGAGAGACGCAGTAGACGCCGAACTTAGGGATCAACAGGCTGGATTCCGTAAGGATAGGTCATGCACAAACCAGATTGCGACACTACGGATAATCGTGGAACAATCAGTTGAGTGGAACTCATCACTATACGTCAACTTCATTGACTATGAGAAGGCGTTTGACAGCGTGGACAGGAGAAAATTATGGAAACTTCTTCGACACTATGGAGTTCCTGAAAAGATTGTCAACATTATCCAAAACTCATACAATGGACTACAGTGCAAAGTGATGCATGGAGGACAGCTGACAGATGCATTTCCAGTAAGGACCGGAGTCAGACAAGGCTGTCTACTCTCCACATTCCTCTTCCTTCTAGTGATTGACTGGATTATGAAGAATTCGATATCTGAAAGGAAATACGGAATACAATGGACAGCTCAGAATCAATTAGATGATTTGAACTTCGCAGATGACCTAGCCCTTCTCTCTCATACACACGAACAAATGCAGATGAAGACAGCAAATGTAGCAGCAGCCTCCGCATCGATAGGCCTCCATATTCACAAAGGAGAAAGCAAGATTCTCAAATGCAACACGGAGAACACCAACCCAATCACACTTGATGGCGAAACTCTGGAAGAGGTGGAAACATTCACGTACCTGGGAAGCATCGTTGATAAACAAGGAGGATCTGATGCAGATGTAAAGGGGAGGATTGGCAAAGCCAGAGCAGCATTTCTACAATTAAAGGACGTATGGAACTCAAATAACTGTCAACTAACTTCAAAGTGAGAATCTTCAATACGAACGTCAAGACAGTCAGTTCCACTGTACGGAGCTGAAACTTGGAGAACTACTACATCCATCGTGAAGAAGGTACAAGTATTTATAAACGGTTGTTTACGCAAAATACTCAACATTCACTGGTCGGATACTATCAGCAACAGCGTTTTATGGAAGAGGACAAACCAGCTTCCAGCTGAAGAGGAAATTAGGAAAAGACGTTGGAAGTGGATAGGACATACATTGGAGAAATCACCAATGTGCATTACAAGGCAAGTCCTAACTCGGAATCCAGAAGGGAAGAGGAAAAGAGGAAGGCCAAAAAACTCACTACGCCGGGAAATAGAAGCAGATATGAAAAGAATGAACAGCATCTGGAAAGAACTGGAAAGGAAGGCTCATGACAGAGTTGGATGGAGAATGCTGGTGAGCGGCCTATGCTCCTCGACGAGGGGTAACAGGCGTAAGTAAGTAAGTAAGTAAGTGTTTTTAGGAGCCTTCACAATAGAATTAGGTGTTTGATTGCAAGGTTCAGATATTACACTGGAAAGAATGGCATTGGTTTCACCATCAGATATGTCCTGGTTATCTAGGGCCACTAGAGGTATGAGAGGCAAACTAGCAAACTGCATTGATATATCAGGTACGCTTTTGCGTTAGTCTTTGGTTAGTGGTTTTGTCTGAGACTATACGAGCGTTTTTAAACTTCGTAAGCGCACAGACTAGCTATTCAGATTCTTTCAACTGTTCCGCTAATAAATGGGAATCGAATCTAAACAGGATAGTGCATCAGTATTTTTGGTGCATTTTATTAAGTCGGATACATTGGTATGGGCTGTCTTGGTGATTAGCTACCTTTAGTATCGAATTCCTTACAGTTTTAATGCAACTTTGTTCGGTATATTATATATAGTCACATTATTTCGAGGGATTATTCGCTTAGTGACTTCACTAGCTATCAAGTCAAAGACGCATTTTACCTTGATCCTGCCTTCGACTTCTGAAGGAACGACATCCTTTGACAACAGCAGTTTATGGGGTGACAATGTCTTTAGTTCTAGCCTAAGATCATCATTTATTTATTTATTTACTTAAACACATAAATATTGGTACAAGGGGGCACCGGATATATATGCGCCATATAAATCTCATTCGATTTGTGTGAGGGCTGTGATACTGCTCAGGTGCCCAGACTGAAACAGGTGGTTTCCCTAGAGGGCCACACCCGGAGCCTTTGACCTAAAGGTCTGATCCACAAAGCAGTGGAGCATCGTAAGGAGATGCAGTCCTATGGTAGCCGGTGACCAACAGCAGGTTCATACGCCATTCTTTCCTTCAGGATACTGGAGCCCATGTGCACCACTGGTTTGGAATCAGGGTTTTCAAACTCCCCTAGGTGGGTCCTCCACATCCACCAACCCGATTAAAGCGCCGGACATTCGCTTTTCGTCCTCTCACTTTTGTGAACAACACCCCCGCCACGAGAAGGCAGTGAGTAGGACTTCCCTGACAGAGGCTATATATTCGCGTGGCCATATGAGAGCATTTCGGGAGGGAGAGCAGACTCTCCCCACTCTCGGCCGTACCAGGGCATTTGGGGGCTTCAATAAAGAGCTCGCGAGTGACTCCACTTTAGAACGCGTGTCATTTAATTGCTTATAGAAAGTGGCTAATTCACTCTTAATATGGTTGATACATTCAGTTCGTGAGTTAGAACTCTTTATTAAGTTTGACACTGAGTCATACAGCAACAGGTGTGGAGTACGTCCACTCCCACTATTATCTGGTGCAACAGGAGTTGCAGAGCATGGGGTAAAGGTAAGAGCAGAATTGTTAATATCTGAAGAAATAGGGCTTTTTCGGGTTCGTCTTTGTGTCAGTCGAACCATTTTTCTTCAAGGGTTAATTCAAAAGTTATTATTGAGTTATGAACTAGGGTTTAACGATGATATATAAGCACTTTATAAAAAATACCGTATCAAACAAATGGCTGTCAAGACTTAGTAGCTGAGTGGATAACGCGGTGGCGTTTCAAGCGAAAGGTACTGGGTTCGAGTCCCAGAGTGAACATGAACTCTGTGATGCAGGTACATCCAGTTGACGAATCCCAAATAGGACGAAACGCGCCTGTTGGATTCTACTGCTAATCACTATCCATCTTTGCTTACCATGCTTGTGAATTAAGGCAATACGCCCAGTATGCACATATGTCAATAAGAGACTGACCAGTTGCAGTCCTAAAACATCAATGGGAAGACTCAAATAAGCAATACTAATTGAATTTAAAATATAAATTTATTGCCAAAAACTGTTTTCCCCGCAAAGTATCATTAAATGATTATTTTCGCATTCCCTTTGTTTTTATTTTTGTATGCATGTATTCTTTCGTCTGATTTGCTTGATATAGCAGTGTTACCTCCGCATACCCTGGATGGGGCTGTGTGGCGATAGTTCAAATAAAGCTGTTCCGCATTTTCTTGTACCTGCATCTAAGAGTTTACGTTCACTCTGGATTCCACTCAGTAGCTTAGTAGATAACACAATGGCGTTTGAATTGAACGGTACTGGGTTTGAGTCCTAGAGTGAACATGAACTCTGAGATGCAGGTACATCCAGTTGACGAATCCCAAATAGGACGAAACGCGCCTGTTGGATTCCACTGCTATCCACTATCCATCTTTGCCTTATTCAAGTGATATCTCATTCCATATTCAGTACTAGGTGATTCATCATTGAGGAATGGGTGTATTCGGAACACTCTCTGCAGATAGTATGAAAACATTTCCATGCACTTGGTTTACTTTCAATTGTAGTAGTAGTAGTGTGTGCTACTGATGTCGACAGATATATGTAGTATGTTTTATCAATCAAAAGTGAGACGATTGATTGACATTTTACAAATGAAGTATTTACTATATGATTCTCAAATTCTATTATGACAATCTGTAAATTTGTATTCAAATACATTTGGTTGTCCTCACTTGTGTTTTTGTTCACTACAGTATCAGTACATATAAATATTCAGTAGTTATTTACGAGTACTTGGTGAGTAACCAACACATGTGATGTACATTGAAGTTAGATGGTGTTTGGAGGTGGTCAACAGGAAACCCTGGACCCGGGTTTCGTGCTACTTGGCACTCGTCAGCAAGGTGTACCTGTAATCTTGAGGGAACTGATGCTCCCTGATGGATTCGAGCCCGCGTCACTCAGATTCACAGTCAGAGACGTTACCACTGAGCTATTCGGGCCGCAACCGACCTCCTGTAGGACTGAGATGTAATCACAATTGATTGATCACTTGTTGGTGATCAATGTCATGCGTGTCAAGTCCTTCTTAGTGCTCATTGAATGCTATCGATCGAGTTGTAATGTGGCCACCAGTCTAGGTGGCTCGACACTGCGTGCACATGTAATCACATGTAATGTACAATTAAATATATCATACAACACAATCTCATACTATGTACTTTAAGTTTGAGTTCTTGATTGTATCTTGGTAAAGTTCTGGACTTTTTGAGATTAGTTCTATTTCATTTTATTATTTCAAATTCATAGAATAGTTTCTAGTTTCGTAAATAACGCTTTCGATTCCATTACATAGTTACTATTGTTTTAGTCAACCAACAAGTAGCTTATTGTTATTGATGAAACAACGAAGTGTGTGGTGTACTCAGAAATTGGTTAGAAAACGAACATATGTGTATGTACAAAAAGGATGCTACACGAATTGAACTAACGAATCTTGTTGGTGACGAGGCAGACTACTTTGTAATACTGTATTGTTGTGATGAATTATGATCATATATATGATCAGCTGTCGATTGAAAGCCAACATTGAAAGTATCCTTGACTATTACACAAGCAATGTTGATCATGATGATTCTCCTATCGTATCATTCAAATAGGTCCAATAGGTAGATTGACGGTTATATACAATAAAATCAGTTGTGAGAAAACGTAAAAGAAAAAGAATATGCTCACATTGACGACGAGTTGAGGCTGTCGAGATACAGTCTATTCGCAGTTCTGACCACTATTTGAACGTGAATATTTTCACAGACAGTTCAATTAGTGTAAATGTGTATCACCACTTAACTCATCCAATTCTTGGCCAACCATTTTTACAGAATATATCTAACGAGTAAGTTGTATGTGTACTCACTTTTATGCTTGCAATATCTAAGTTCATTTGCAAATAAATACTGAAATAATGTCGGATGTTAATGTATTGTTAGAGGCCTACGTAAAATTGTCGTCTGTATACATAAAAAGGGCGGAAAATTTGTAGTTTGGATTCCTAATCGTTGGAATTTCTAATTGCTGCATCCGTCAAGCTAGATATGATGAAAGCCAATATTGACAGATGAGAAGCTGCATGACTATTTCGTCAGTTTCAATTGTCTTTTGTTACACTTAAAGAGACAAATTATCATCAGCAATATTCAGAGGTGACATTGTTTTTATGTAAGTGGTCTTCAACCTTGAGATAAACGTTTCAGTCAGTCAGTCACAACGTAGAACTTCGTACGTACGTACGTAAATCAGTTCGAGCTGCCATACCAAATTAGCACAGAGATGAAGTTCTCGATTCAACTCCTATGGTGTTAGAACTAGTAAGATTATAAGCATTATGTGAAAGTTTAGGGTTTGAAGATGTTATTGAAGCAGTATAATCCAATGAAATAAATTTGGAAAGAGAAAAAACACAGAGACATGAAGAATTCAAAAGGTTAGAATTTGGTAGAACACAAAGAGTGGATGCACCTTCTCCATTGAAAACGATTTTGAGATAAACGTTTACAGGAAATCAGTGCCAGATCCATGATTCACAGAAACACTACTGATGACCGAAGTATGAATAAACGTTATTCTAGTTAAATACGGTTAAAATAACTGAGTTAACTCTGTTACTGAATCAAAAGTTCAGAACTAAGGGTACTAACTAGTGGTTATATGGAGTAATAAATAGTTAGTACATAATTATATATTATTGTAAGTTCAATGCTTCCAGGTCTTCCATTATGGTCTAGCTTCAATTGACCCATGATCTCAACTATTCAAATATTCAAAATTAATATATTTACATAGAATTAGTTATTCCGTACAGCCACATCAATTTTTAGTGATATGAATTCAAACTACTTATTTAACAATTAAGTAGTAATATCATGTCAACATAAAAAATACCATAAAAAACCGTGTTTCAATATTAATCAACGCATTTACATATTCTTTTTTATCAATTATAGATAATACCCTTTCATCTATACCTCAATTAAGTCCATCATTAAGTTCAACAAATGGATATGATGGTGAATCAATATCATCTAATAAAAATGATAATATAACTCAAACTATATCAGTGATGTATTCAGAACAATCTACAATAAATAAAAATGAACCAATTGAAGAAGAAGAAAAACAACAACAACGAGAAAAGACTCAAAAGGAAAACGAATCAATGAAGCATAAACTAGGGGTCAATGATGAAATGGATCACGTTGCTATGGGAGCATATAAAATAATGTAGGATACAATAATTGTATCTCTCGTTTTACTTCATTCTAACAATAGTTTTTAAGAATACTATGGTTGTTAAATATTGAACTAATTATATGGGACAAGTCACACAATTTCCAGCAACTACCTTATGTTCAATAACACTATCCAAATGTACTGTTAAAACTAGTGTGACTCTTTTTAAATACAAGATGATATACTACTTACTATTTAAAATGAAAATTCCATAGTATATATATTTTCTTTGAAAAAAAAACTTTCCAGGAGACTATTATTTATGGATGAACCAATCAGATTCAAGGAAACGGATCTTGAATTTTGGTGCGAAATTCATTCATTCAGCCGTTCGACTAAATACAATTTTGGCATTATAGCTGATGTTAGTTCATGATGAAAACCATAAATTTAATTCCTAGCTCTAACTATCAACTGTCAATTTTAATCCTAATACCGATTCCTCGAACTGGTTTATAACCCTCATTTAGTGCTAGTTACCAGGTGAACACTCTCAAGGTCAATCTAGCGTCGTTCAAAGATTGTCCATAAATCATTGTCTTATCTAACTTCCTTCAAAATGGTTATGTAATACTTTGATCAGAATATATCATTATTTTTATTACATTCTGTAATGTCTACTTTAAAAAAGAAAGTGTCCTTTGTTTTCCTGTAAACTGAACGATCAAACCATGAACTGATGTATTCAGTCAATCAGGTTATGCAATATTGTATATAGTACTGTATAGCACAAGGTATATATCTACCTATACATACAATGAATAGGAAAATACTATTGTAAATTGTAATACTACTACTACTGCTACCACTACCATTACTACTACCGCCACTACTATTACCATTACTACTACCACCACTACTAATACTACTACTGTTGATTAATTATTGATTTATGAACTTTTTAACTACTTATTTACTGAATTAATAGTAATATGTATAATATAAACAAAATTGTTTTTTGTTTAATCATTCAATTGGCTAGATATTCTATCTTATTATTATGATGATGATGATGGATTACTTTTCTTGCATTCTGCATATTGCATTTCTGTTTATGTTTCTATATCTATATGCTTTGACTCTTCTTTTTTGCCCCAATGAAACGTATATAGATGTCAAAGTTGAAATCATGAGTACTCGTCTGAAGACAATGCTCAAATGGTTGCTCAACTTCGTGGATTGGTTGAAGTTAGACATTAACATCGTTGGATGCTGGCTCAATGATCTAGTTCTTAAGCGCTCGCGCGAGAGACTGCTAGGTCCTGGGTTCGAATCTCATGAGTCGGGATCATGGATGCACACTGCTGAGGAGTTCCACAATAGACCATCCAGTGCTTCTAAGTTTTCCATGGTAGTCTAGCTTCCATTGACTCAAGACTTCAACTATAACATTACTATGATGATACTCATATCTCAGTTTGTAAAATATGGTAACATGATATTAATATACATTATAGATATTAAGTAAAAGAAACCGAAGGAAATAGTAGATTGTTTTAATG